>NW_028138943.1:7500-10000 GCF_964270905.1 Leucopleurus acutus
GCTGACCCGACCCGCGGTGCCGCCTCCGGTCTCTGGCTCACCCGAGGGCGGCGGGGCGAGGTGGTGCGTGGGTCTTCTACCCCGTGTGACTCCCCTTCCCCGCCGCAGGCACCCGGGGGTTGGCTGAGACGACCCCACCCCGCAGGCTCCGTGCCACGTGTCAGGCGTTCTCCTCGCGGGGTCGTCGGCCACTGTTGCCCGAGAAGGCAGAGAGAGAGAAGGGGGGGGCTGGGTGCCGGCTGAGGCTGAAGCAGGCTCCTCCGGTGAGGGTCCTCGCCGTGGCCCTCCCCCCTCGGGGCCCTCGTGGCCCCTGGCTCTCTGGATTGACTGATCGATGTGGTGATGTCGCGCTCTCCTGGGCCGGGCCTTAAGTCGCGCCAGACGAGGGACGGACGTTCTTGGCGAACGGGACCGCTCTTCTCGTTCTGTCCGCGGGCCCCTCGCCTCTCTTGTCACGCCCTGCCCGGCCTGCCGAGGGGTGTGTGGGAGGCAGGGGTGGTGGTCTCCGGCCCTGGCCTGCGGTCTCCCGCCTCCTGCCTCACGGCGTGGGCGGGGCCGTGGTCCTCGGACGCAGCAGACGCTCTCGCTTCGCCTCCTTGGCGTGTGCCTCGCGGGCGGTCCTCCCCGCGTCGGTGGGGGCCGTCCCGCCGCTGCGCCGCGCGCCCGCTGCCGGCGCGTGAGCGTGACTTGCTCGGTCCTCTGTGGTGCCCCTGGAGCGCTCCAGGTCGTCCCTCAGGCGCGCGAGGCCGAGCGGTGGTGTCGTTCCCTTTTCCCAGCGTGCTCCTCGGGGTCTCCGCCGCGGTGGTGTGTCCCGTGAGTGGCTCTCGCGGGGGGGGTCGAGACGGTAAAGGGCGCGGGGGCTTGCCTCTGTTTCTCTGCTTCGGTGGGGGACGGGGGCCTGCCGCCTCGTCGCCATCGTCCTCCCACGGTGTGCCGTGGGGGGACTGACTTCGTGGCCGGGCCGACGCCGCGTGTGCCGCCGCCCCCCACTTGCGTGTGTGGGGGGAGTCGCACAGGGGCGTGGGTGCGATCGTGTCGGGCCGGGGCCTGCGAGAAGGGGGGGCGTCTGTCGCGCTTCTCGGGCGTGCTCCCCCCTTCCGGAGCCCGGTGGACGAGCCTGGGGGGCGGCAGAGGCTGTGCCCCCGAGGCTGTGGCCGCGAACGCTCCAGTGGGCCGTGTGCTTACCCATACCGCAGACCCCCCCCACCCCTCCCACGGCCAGTCGTGGACTTGGTGGCTCGTGGAGCGCCTCCGTGGGCCCGAAGGGCAGAGACGATGGGTGGGGGATGACGCACCCTCGGTGAGAAAGCCTTCTCTAGCGATCCGAGAGGGAGCCTTGGGGTACCGGACCCCCCAGCCGCTGCCCCTCCCGAGCGTGCGGTGGCCACGGTGGCCACCGCCAGAGCCACGTGGGCGGCAGAGGCCCTCGCCCTCGCGGGAGGGCTTGCGCCGGCCCCGCGGTGGGGCCGAGCGCCGCTCTTTGTCTACCGCGGCCCGCGCCTCCCCCCTCTGAGTCGGGGGAGGGTCCCGCCAGGCCGGCGTCCGGCGCGGGGCCGTGTGTGCGCGTGCGCGTGCGGTGACTGACCCGCGCGGTGGCGAGCCCGAGGTGGGGTTCGGGGACGCACGGGCGTCCCGACTCCCCAGTCCCGCAGCCGCGAGGAGCCCGTCGCGCCTGCCCTCGCCGCGAGTCGCGGCCGGGGGCGGTGTGTGGGCACGGTGCGGGTCGCCTCGCTCGGGAGCGTTTCCCTGGGGCGCGAGCCCCGGGGGTCGGACTCAGATGAAGGCGGATGTGGCGAAGGACGGAGGAGGTTGAGTTTGGGCGGACGGGTCCCTCCGTGTCACGCGGGGGGAAAACCGTCGCACACGGGCCCCGGCGGCGGGGCCGGGTCGTGGGAGACCCCGGGGTGGCCGGGGCCGGCCGGCGTCCCAGGCGTCGTGGGACCGCCCTCGTGTGTGTGGCGGTGGGACCCCGCGCTCGTTTCCCTGGCGGGCCCGGTCGTGCCTCGGCCCTTCCCGTCCCTGGGCGGGCGCCCCTGCGCCCCTGCCCCGCGGCCCTCGCCGCCGTGTGTGCGCGTGCCGTCCCCTCCCCGTGGCCGCCGGCCCTCCCCGGCCCCCAGCCCTCCGTGCCCCCTTCCCCGTCTGGGATCGAGCCGGCCTCGCCCACGTGAGGGTGTCGCCCGCCGCGGCCGCCGCGGCCGGCGGCGTCCCCGGGTGGAGTGCTCACGGTCCCTGAGGCGGGGGAGTCGGGCGCGGCGGCGGAGGCGTGTGGTGGGGCACGTGGGGCGGCCGGTGTGCGCGCGGGAGAGTGTTGTTGTCGCGGGGCTGGCCGCGGCTCTCGTGGGTGTTTGGCGGTGGTGGGCGCGAGCCCCGCGAGGGGGGGGCAACCCTGGTGGGGGGCCGAGGAGGCCAGTCGGCGTCCTGGGTGCCGCGGGACCGCCCCTGCGCTGGAGGCCTCTGGCGGTGAGACCCCGTGTCGTGCCCCGGCGGCCGACTCGCGTCC
>NW_028138943.1:25000-32500 GCF_964270905.1 Leucopleurus acutus
CACGTCATCTCCTAGTAAGCCATCGGGTTCACCGGTTTGGGTTCGGGTTCGGTGGCATGAAGTACATTTACGTCCTCCTTGAGTTTGACTTTGAAAGTCTTGGGGCCCTGAGTAGGCCGCCCCCAAACGTGCCTCCGTGGCATAGAGAAGTTTTGGAATTAGACTGACAACACCACGAGAGGGACACTCTGACTCTCTTTTACTTCTCCCCTCTGAAATCAGGAAGAAAATCTCTCACGTGAAAGGGGAGGGGGGCGGGAGGTGTAGACATCATGACGAAATGAACCGCCCTCATGTCTCGTGAAATGTTCACGAATCATCTGAGTAGGACTGCTCATAACGAATAGAGGGCATAGATGTTAACGAGATAAGGATGTTTAAGGGGAACTCTCCCCCCAATGATCGTTTTCCATAGGCCGACTTCAAGACTTTCCCACATCTCTGGTCATCTCTAGGCTTAGAGGTTGGCTAAGTGCCATTGGCAGGGTGAAATCTCAGCGAGTGTCTACATCACCTCCACATAAGATAAAATACTGAAATGTTCACGGCTCCACAAGTCTAAGGGTCTCCCTGCTTTGGACCTTTTACGGAGGAGAGACTGAGCGTGTTTGGTTCCATGCCTAGATAGATCTTGTGCTTTAGGGAAAGAGTGTACTCGGTAGGAGCCTAGACTTCTACAAAGTATTCCATGTTCACACTGTTCACTGTGGTTGGCTTCCTTACTTTCACTGACTGAAGAAAAAAAAAAAAAAAAAAACAGACAGTGTCCAAGGACGAGGCATTCTAAAGAAGGAACGGAACGTGTGTGGTCCAAGCTACCTGATGTCGCCATCCTCATGGTAGGAAGAGGACTTTTTTGGGGGAGTGGGGAGGCAAAGTAGAAGATACGCAGATAATGTTTGGGGGAAGGAGAAAGAGATTTTAGTCCTAAAGGTGGTCACTTCTCAATGGAAAAGAAAGAAAACGAGGGACAGGCTAAAAATGGGCACAGACGATTGGAAAAGGTGTGTGAAGAAAACGGTCTTTGGAAAGGAATCGGATCCGTGGTCAGGACTGACTGGATAAGATGAGGATGGATTCAAAGACAGAAATGAGTTTTCGTATCAACGTGAAACATGTGCAAAAATAGAATTTAGTTGTCTCTCTATGTTAAAAGGACAAGGTTTGGGTTTAGGGTTTGGGTTTTTCTTTCATCGGTCTGCTCTGTCCATCATGAGAGATCAGATTAGATTAGGAAAGGTTTCTTCCTTTATCTTTAAGGAGAGAAGGGAGGGAAGGAAGGGAGGGAAGGAAGGAAGGAAGGAAGGAAGGAAGGAAGGAAGGAAGGAAGGAAGGAAGGAAGGAAGGAAGGAAGGAAGGAAGGAAGGAAGGAAGGAAAGGAAGCAAGAAAGAAAAGCTTATGCCTTGTCAAAAGTCATCACTTATTTTCTAGGTTGCCGTTATCAGGTCTCGGAGGACTCACATCAGCTTAGTCCTCTCGAGATTCAAAGAACCAGGTGTGGCTCGGAACTGAAGAAGAAGCTTCTCTCTCTGCCTAGCAAGTCTCTCCTTGGGATGTCGGTGACCTGGCTAGCGAAGCACTGTTTCACAGTGACCTATATCCGATTAAGTGCTTTACAACCTTTTGGATATTTTGGACACACTTGCCCCCCGGTTGAAGGACAGGTGAAGTCCTTTGGACTTAGAACGCACTTTGAGTTAGGATGCAGGAGGAGAGGGCCCTCGAAATAGCCCAAAAATGTGTTCTCTCTCCTGAGAAACGAGAGAGATGAAACTGAGTACGTTTCTTGGAGAGCATCGATGACACGGGAAGCGTCGTCGAAGAGGAAGGAACAACGTGAAGTCTACTTTGGCTTGTGTCTGTACACCGATGTGTTCTAACTGTTCCAGACATGATGGGATGTTTCTTCCTGGAAGTCTTCTCTGCCCTGGCATAAAGGGTTGTCTGTCGTCGTCAAAATGGAGGCTCACACGAAAGGGACGGAACCCAGTATCAGGGAGGTGTTCTAACCGACGTTCACGCCAAGGCAGCAACAACAGCCTGTGGAAAGGTGGTGGGGGTGGCGGGGCACACGTGGATCGAGTCCATTCTGTCCTGTCAACAGCCGGTCGGGGCTATGGCAGACGGGAGACGGCGGCCCGGCCGGTTGGTTACTCCCTGGCCGACCTCCCCCCTCCCCCACCCCCACCCCCCCACCTTGCATTCCTTCACCCACCCATGGTGCCTTGAAGATGACCCCAATTGTACATAGACATTGGCGGGAAGATTTCTACAGTCTACCGGCAACGTCTGACCTGTCATGCTTGTAACCCTGGGGGGGGGGGGGGGAGGGGGGCGGGGGGGAACTATTTTTCTCTCTGGAAAGAAAACCTCCTCTCTCTGGACCCTCTGAACCCCAGCCACTGGACTTCATTCCACTGCCACTTAGTAGGGGTCATCCAAACATTCTTGTGGCCGTAGGTATGTCTTCCGTGTGGGTTGAAGTCTTCCCTCACTCACTGCAAGCCTGATGTCCTCACCGTGGCACAGAGACCGGTAAAAAAACAAAATGTGTTTGCCACTTGGGGTCTACCTTCCACAGCCTCCCCTGTGATCAGATCACGGCACCCGCTTCGCTGGGCAAATCCTACAATCCTTCACAGAAGCTCTTGCAAACTTTTTGGAACCGTCACTCGTCCAGTCACGCTCGATCATCAGGCAAGGTCGGCAGAACCGATGGAAAGACTGGACTCCAAGGAGAACAAGGATGACTTACACGGGGTTGAATGAACTGATGAACAGGATGATAATGTGTATGACTACTTGTGTAAAGTAGGACGGATTGGGGAAGCGGGGGATAACTTAGGGGGTTGGGATGAACATGTACACATGACTGTACATAAAATCGGTAATCAACAAGCAAGCGCCTCCTACTATATAGCACAGGAAACTCTACTCAATACTTTGTAATAAGCCTATGAGAGAAAAGAATCTGAAAAAAAAAAAAAACCCTACGTAAAATACATTTATATATATATATATATATATATATACACACACACACACACACACACACACACACACACACACACACGTATGTAGGTATATGTATATATATACATGTATGTATATATATATGTATATGTATATATGGAGAGAGAGAGAGAGAGGAGGGAGAGAGAGAGAGAGAGAGAGAGAGAGAGAGAGACAGAGACAGAGACAGAGACAGAGACAGAGAGAGACAGAGACACTGAGACAGAGAGAGACAGAGAGAAAGAAGAGACAGAGAGATAGAGGGATTAGGACTGATTCTTAAATCTTTTGTTTTCCAGAGACAAGGAAAAACAGAAACAAACCAACAAAACCCAATTTTCTTTTTTCTTTTTTTTATTTTTAAAGATGGACATCCATTTGGTAACTTATACCTCTGTCAGCAGGATGGAATCACTGATCTTTTTCTCCCTACCTTCCTTAATTCAGAAACTCTCAGTGAGGCTTCTTATTTCCTTGGCAACCGAGTTATTTGCATACGTTACTTGGAGGCCAAAATTATGTTTCCATAAAACGGGGATACTCACTTGTGGATATGAAGTTCTGGAGCTACTCGTTTCCCTTAGGGTGTTGTTCTTAACCTGAAAACTGGACTGCATCCCGAAGTTTTTTGAGTTCCCTCCAATATCTGGCTACGACTCTCCCCATGAACGTTTGCCATTTTCTCCCACCCTTTTGACTTGGCCTCACTGAGAACTAAAATGGCCCTTTGCCTGAAGCTCTGCAAACGGAAGCTAGAGAACTTGACGAAACGGCCACAACGGCTCCTATGGAAACAATCCTCGTGCCTGTTTCTTTGAGAGCCACTCCGAAATTTGAACCAAACACCCGACGACATCATCAGAGGTGTTTCAGACTTCTAAAGTTGCTTCGACCCTGACATCTAGAAATCTCCTTCACACACACACACACACACACACACACACACACACACACACACCCCTACACACACGAGTCACCAGCTCAGCTTTAATATGTTCCAAGGAACTTTCAGAGGAGGGAACTCTTGGGCTCCAGAGTAGGCCGCCCCAAAATCTGCCTCCATGCTCTATTGATTATTTTGAATTCAAGTGACTTAAGAACCGGGCAGCACAAGAGGGACACACTGGCCCGCCTTTCTGTCCTCCTGCGGAGGAAGATCTCAAGTGAAGACATCTGCTTCCATGCATGTCCATGATTCTCAAATGGTGTAGTGGGGTTTCCTGGGTTAGGAAAAGGAGGGGACATCTTTTGCCTGGAAAAAAAGGCCTGTTTCTCACACAACCTCCTCCCATCCCTTACCTCTCTCCCTCCTTCCCTCCCTGCAGTTTGGAGGGGACAGCCTAAGGGTGGGGAAATTGGGGAAAGAAAAAAGACAGAGCCATTCATTAAAGAGAAGCTCGAGGCAAAGTCAAAGGCTCCGACTTGGCCGGAGAGCTTTCTGCATTTGAATGGAGCGATTGAACGAGGCCCTGCCGAATGAATCGTCCGGACCTCCCCTCCCCTCCCCCGCTCCTGGCAAAGGTCAGTCCAGGGGACTTAGGAAGGAGCTCTGGAGAAGGAACGGGGGTGGGGGTGGGGGTGGGGGCGGGACCAACAGACAATAGCCGCTGCCTGCCTGCCTGCCTGCCTGCCTGCCTGCCTGCCTGCCTGCCTGCCTGCCGGGCTGAGGCCTGAGGCCTGAGGCCTGAGGCCTGAGGCCTGAGGGCCACCACGCTGGCTCCTGCAACACAATCCCTTCCAGGAAACTGCTGTGATGACTCTTTGGCAGTGAAGGATCAACTCTGAACTCTCTTGGCCTATTTCTGCAAAAGGCCCGAGCCTCAGCTACGACAGATTCTCTGGGTTTCTTGGCACAGGGACTGACCCGCACCCTCCCGTCCTGTCAGATCCTCCTTTGTACACACGCCTCCACTCACTGGAAGGGTTCTTTGGCCTCGTCCAGAAAACGAACACACAAAAAGAAACCCACAAACAAGACTGAAATGATGTGTTGGTAGTTATGGGAAAGAAACCTGCTCCTCTCACACACCTGAGGGCAGGAAGCGAAGGCAGGTTCTCGGCCGGAGGGGGACGGGGTGAACCGAGGTCGGTCAGCGCCCCCCTCCCCCCGCTTCTCTCCCAGGTGACGTGGGCCCCCCTTCCCCGCCTCTCTCTGCGCCCCCCATCCCCACCCCGCCCTGGTTCTGATACTTCACTCGGGAAACTTCTCTAGGCCGGCCGAGATGCCAGCTTGCTGTCCTGCCGTTTCATGCCCATCCCTATCAGCCATGTCCAAAAGGCACAGGAAATCGTGGACAGCAGATAGCGCACCCAGAGGGGTGTGTGTGTGTGTGTGTGTGTGTGTGTGTGTGTGTGTGTGTGTGTGTGTGTGTGTGTGTGTGTGTGTGTTTGGTGGGGTTTCTGTCTGCGTGTGTGTTTGCTTTTGGTTTGGCTTTTTTTTTTTTTTCTTCGATAAACTCGCCCCATTTGGGAGTCGGGTGGAACACGGTGGGTGTCTCCTGGCCTGCCACCCTAACAAACCCCAAAGAGACTCATTTTGGGGTCTCGGCCAGCCAGGTCCCCTTTCTTGGAATTCTGGTTTCACAAATCCGTCTCGTGTCCATGGAATTCTCAGGTCCAGCCATCGACCCTAAGGACGGGGAGGGAAGGTTTTGTCCCGGGGACATCTTCCTTCCTTGCCCGCCTCCTCGGGGTTCCGGACGCTTCGGTATGCTGACGTGCCGTGCCCTCCTCAGCTCCACCCCGACCCCCATCCCAACCCCCCCACCCCCCACCCCCCCGTCTTTGGGAACTCTGTGAACAGGGGTGGTGTTTTTCACAGCCAAACACGCTCTCACCGTAAGACCCGGCCCTCGGAGGACTCCTTGCTATGAATGGACCCGAGGTGACGCGGGGAGTCGAACGGCTGAGGTCCACGCAGAAACCTGCATGCGGACCTTGACGGTGGCGGTTTTATTCCTCACTGCCAAGAACTCTCTCGGAGGTGACCGAGACATGTCTTTCAGGAGGTGAATGGACACGTACGTAGCCTGGGGACGAGCCGTAGGTAACATGCTTTCTCGGAAGAGAAAAACCATGGACGGGATGAACGGGTCAGCGGGGTGGTGGTGGATGGTGGATGAATAGGCGGAGGGCAGAGGACGTTTAAGGCAGGGAAACTCTCCAAAGGTAGGATCCTGATGGTATGAAAACAAACGTTTTGCATAGGGCACTACCTGAGATGGGGTGAATCGAAGGGACCTACCTCTATGGGCCACCACCCCCTCCTCCCCACCATGAAAGCGCCCCAAACAAGCCTGCTCTTTTTACCCCAGTTGAAGACCCTTGCTAAAGCCAGAAGGCAAAACATGACCATGAGAAATCTGACCAGCCGTCGCTTGGGACAAGAGCGAGGCCAATGAATCCAGTGAAAAGTTGACAGAGGGGCCTGGGTCCCTCGGCTCGACCCCTTCACTGAGAAGCCAAAGCCTTTTACGCAGGGATGAGCTTTTCCACACCTAGGTTTCTTTGGCCAGTGCGACGTTCATGAAACACGTTAAAGGAAAATGATCGATCGATGTGTTTGCCGTCTGCCTGAGCGCACGCGATACGAAATAGAAACCGGGGGAGGGGGTGTGTGCTGACGTTCGGGGTCTAATGGGAGAAACCTTGGAGGGTTTTTGCCCTTAGGGTGCCTTGGTCTGGGGTTGACTTGTGTGCGCTGAGAACGAGGGCCGTTATTGAAGGCCCTGTGCAGATTTTGGACACCATGATCCATGGAACCCTGAAGTTTTGGAACCTAGAAATCTTTTGGTCTGCATTTGAGTTGGAAATCTTCTCCTTGACAGAAAGAAGCACACAGAAGGAGGAGGAGGAGGAGGAGGAGGAGGAGGAGGAGGAGGAGGAGGAGGAGGACGAGGAGGAGGAGGAGGAGGAGGAGGACGAGGACGAGGACGAGGACGAGGACGAGGACGAGGACGAGGAGGAGGAGGACGAGGACGAGGACGAGGACGAGGAGGAGGAGGAGGACGAGGACGAGGACGAGGACGAGGACGAGGACGAGGACGAGGACGAGGACGAGGTGGAGGAGGACGAGGAGGAGGACGAGGACGGGGACGAGGTGGAGGAGGACGAGGAGGACGAGGAGGACGAGGAGGACGAGGAGGACGAGGAAGGGAAATGGAACTGCATGATGAGCAGATCAGCTTTTCGATGTCAGCAAAGCACCCGCCGCCCAGTTCTCTGGGTGAACTGTCTTGATCTTGCACATCTCTACCGCCTCCGAAATGTGAACACAGCCTGCGATGGCCTGACTGAGACTAAGGCCAGTGGACTGGATGAGGTAGAACCTGAAACCAAAGGGAAGGAAAAAAAAAAAAAAGAAAGAAAGAAAAAACAGAAAAACCAAAACGGAAACAAACAAACAAACAAAAAAAACCCCCAAAAAATAACAACGGGGGGAGGGGAGGGGGACGTGGTCTCTTTAAGAATACAAACCGGTGGAAGGG
>NW_028138943.1:37500-40000 GCF_964270905.1 Leucopleurus acutus
CCGCCGGGCCCGAGGCAGAGTTCCGGGAGCCGGGCGACGCTGGCGGTGACTGTCCCGGTGGCGCCCGGGCGTGGGCGCCTCCTGCTGTCGCTTGAGATTGGGCGTGCAGGCCTATGAGGGTGTGCCTGTCGCCGCGCTCTCGAGCCGGTCTGTGGGGCCGCCTGGCCTGGTCGACCAGCATCCGGCCGCGGGGACCGACCCGGCCACCCGACCCTCCTTCTTTCCTTCCTTCTTTCCTTCCTTCCTTCCTTCCCTCCCTCCCTCCCTCCCTGCCCCCACCCCCCCACCGCCCGGTCCCCACAGCGCCCCGCTCCGGAGGTGGGGACCGGCCCGTGCGTTTAGGCCGGTGGAGGGCGCGACGGGCTCGTTGGCGGGCGCGCGTGGGTCCCGGTGGTCGGATTCTTTCTGACCGATGCTTTTCCGAGTCGGACTCCGGAGGTGGGGACCGGGCTGGGCCGCGAGGGGTGACCCGGAGAGAGAGGCCCGGGCCCGGGTGCGGTCCCTCGTGGGCTCCGGTCGCCTGGGAGGTGCCTCCGTGCGAAAATGTTTAAGTCCCCCTGGGTCCGGGGACGCGGACGGACCGGGACCTGCTCGCGCGGGTGGCCGGGGAGGGCGCACCCGGCCCTTGAGCGGGCCCACGTGGGTCCCGGTCGGCGGACGCGACTTTTTCTCACCCTCCCCCGCCCCCTCCTCCACCGCGAGTCCCGGCCGGGGTGGGGGTGGCGGTGGGGACCGGCCCGAGTCGTACTGGGTGGCCCGGATAGGGCGGCCTGGGCCCGGGCGCGGTCCCTCGTGGGCCCCGCTCGTCAGAGGCGGCAGAGTGGGATATTTCCTTTTCTTTAACCGAGTCTTCGCCCGGGGACACGGAGGGACCCGCGGTACGGTACCTGCTCGCGCGGGCGATCCGGGGAGGGCGACCCCGGCCCGCTCGCTGCCTCTGCCACGTTTTCCCGGCCCTCCCGCCCCGCCCCGCCCCGCCCCGTCCCGCCCCGCCCCACTCTGCCGCCCCCCACCCCCCCGGGCTCCTCGGGTCGACCAGATGGCCCCGAGAGAGCTCCGGGGCTGCTGTGGATGGGGAAGTGTTGGGGAGAGGTAGCCGGGCCGAGGTCCGGGGAGCGCCCCCGAGGTTCGTGGATGGGCCCCGCTGCCGGGCGCCGTGATTTTTTTCGCCTGAAATGGGCCTTTTTTACCACCAGATAGGTGCTGACACGGTCTCCTCTGGCGTGTCTCGCTGGGGGTTCTGGGACTCTGGACGCGCGCGGGGCGCTGGGCTTTGGACCGCCGTCTGGCGCCCGAACCGGCCCTTGCCGCTTGAGCCGCCCGCTTGGGCCTGCGCGCCGGCTCTCGTGTGTGCGCCCGGCTGACCCGACCCGCGGTGCCGCCTCCGGTCTCTGGCTCACCCGAGGGCGGCGGGGCGAGGTGGTGCGTGGGTCTTCTACCCCGTGTGACTCCCCTTCCCCGCCGCAGGCACCCGGGGGTTGGCTGAGACGACCCCACCCCGCAGGCTCCGTGCCACGTGTCAGGCGTTCTCCTCGCGGGGTCGTCGGCCACTGTTGCCCGAGAAGGCAGAGAGAGAGAAGGGGGGGGCTGGGTGCCGGCTGAGGCTGAAGCAGGCTCCTCCGGTGAGGGTCCTCGCCGTGGCCCTCCCCCCTCGGGGCCCTCGTGGCCCCTGGCTCTCTGGATTGACTGATCGATGTGGTGATGTCGCGCTCTCCTGGGCCGGGCCTTAAGTCGCGCCAGACGAGGGACGGACGTTCTTGGCGAACGGGACCGCTCTTCTCGTTCTGTCCGCGGGCCCCTCGCCTCTCTTGTCACGCCCTGCCCGGCCTGCCGAGGGGTGTGTGGGAGGCAGGGGTGGTGGTCTCCGGCCCTGGCCTGCGGTCTCCCGCCTCCTGCCTCACGGCGTGGGCGGGGCCGTGGTCCTCGGACGCAGCAGACGCTCTCGCTTCGCCTCCTTGGCGTGTGCCTCGCGGGCGGTCCTCCCCGCGTCGGTGGGGGCCGTCCCGCCGCTGCGCTGCGCGCCCGCTGCCGGCGCGTGAGCGTGACTTGCTCGGTCCTCTGTGGTGCCCCTGGAGCGCTCCAGGTCGTCCCTCAGGCGCGCGAGGCCGAGCGGTGGTGTCGTTCCCTTTTCCCAGCGTGCTCCTCGGGGTCTCCGCCGCGGTGGTGTGTCCCGTGAGTGGCTCTCGCGGGGGGGGTCGAGACGGTAAAGGGCGCGGGGGCTTGCCTCTGTTTCTCTGCTTCGGTGGGGGACGGGGGCCTGCCGCCTCGTCGCCATCGTCCTCCCACGGTGTGCCGTGGGGGGACTGACTTCGTGGCCGGGCCGACGCCGCGTGTGCCGCCGCCCCCCACTTGCGTGTGTGGGGGGAGTCGCACAGGGGCGTGGGTGCGATCGTGTCGGGCCGGGGCCTGCGAGAAGGGGGGGCGTCTGTCGCGCTTCTCGGGCGTGCTCCCCCCTTCCGGAGCCCGGTGGACGAGCCTGGGGGGCGGCAGAGGCTGTGCC
>NW_028138943.1:45000-47500 GCF_964270905.1 Leucopleurus acutus
TCTCTCTTTCACGCCCTCCCTCCCCGTGCGCCCCCTGCCCGCGCTCGCCACCCGCTTCCCGTCGAAGCTCCCCTTACGCCCTCGGTGGCGACAAGGGGGGCCCCGGGAACGCGGGCGCGGGCCGGGCTAGGGCCACGGGGGCCGGGGGTTTGGGGTTCAGGAGCAGAGAGGGCCGTGTCCGGGCGCGAGCGTGGGGAAGGTCTCCGCCCGGTTTCGGGGACACACGGGTGGGGGCGTCGTCGGGCGGTGGCCGTGGTGTCTCGTGTGGCGGTCGGCCCGGCCCCCCCGGCCGGGGTCCCGCGTCACGGGCCGGTAGCGCCGAGGCCCCGCGTGTTGCGGGCGGCCGCGGGCGGAGAAGCGTGTCGGTCGGTGTCCGGGCGGCGGTGAGCGTGGGGGCGCCCCGCGCCCAGCCCCACCCCCCACGCCTCGCCCGCCTCCCCCCTCTCCAGGTACCTAGCGCGTCCCGGCGCGGAGGTTTAAAGACCCATGGGGGGTCGCCCGTCCGCCTTGGGGTCGGGGCGGTCGGGCCCGCGGGGAGTCGGGAGGCCCCTCCCTTCTCCCCCAGGCTCCGCTTCACCCCCCCCACCACCGGCACCTCACCACACACGGGGCCGGGGCGCCGCGCCGCCGCGGCGCCGCCGGTCCACCCCGCCGCGGCCGTCGGGAGGGGGCTACCCGGCGGCCGTGGTGCGGGCCGGGGCCGTGCGCCGCGCGCCTGCGCGCCCCGCGTCCCCTGTGTGTGTGTGTGTGTGTCTGTGTGTGCGTGCGCACGCACGGTTGGGTTGGGGGGGGACAGGTGGGAACCCCCCGGGCGCCTGTGGGGTGTCCGAGCCCGCCCCGCCCGCGGGGTCGGTGCCGGGCGCCCCGTGGTGTGAAACCCTCCGGCCCCCTCCGGTCTGCTTGTTTTCTGTCTGACTTGGCCGGCCAGGGGCAGCCCCTCCGGGGGAAGGTGCCGTGCCACCGGCGGGGGGCCCTCCCCCGCCGAAACCCAGAGAAACCAAAACTCGTACGACTCTTAGCGGTGGATCACTCGGCTCGTGCGTCGATGAAGAACGCAGCTAGCTGCGAGAATTAATGTGAATTGCAGGACACATTGATCATCGACACTTCGAACGCACTTGCGGCCCCGGGTTCCTCCCGGGGCTACGCCTGTCTGAGCGTCGCTTGACGATCAATCGCCCCCCCCGGGGTGTGCGTGCGTGCGCGCGCCTTCCCGGGGGTGGCGCGGCTGGGGGTTTGCTCGCAGGGCCCGCCGGGGCCCTCCGTCCCCCTAAGTGCAGACGCGGCGCCCCCCGGCCACGGGGGCGCGCTGCCCGCGAGCGGGAAAGAGAAAGGGGTTAGAGAGAGAGAGCTCGCGACGAGGCCCTGGCCGCGTGGCCTCCGCGGTCGGTCCCCCTTCGGGAAGCGCCCTCGCGCCGCAAGCGGTCTCTGGGCGCTACCCCCGGGGTGTCGGTGGGCGGGGACGGTCCCGCGCCCTCGCGGCCGGGGCCGGCGGTGGTGGTTGGGCCGCGTCCGTTCCGCCGTCGTACGCCGCCCGCCCCCGGCGGCGTCCCGGCGAGGTCCGGCCCGCCTCCTCCGCGGGGCCCCGACCCGCGCGTCCGGGGTCCGTGCCCGCCCCCGCCGCCTCGCCTCGCCGTGTCGGGGCGGGCGTCTCGGGCCGAGGCCCGGTCGTGCGTGCGCGGCCGCGCCCCGGGGATGCGTGCCCCGGCGGCGACCCGCGGGACGCCGCGGCGTCGCCTGCCGCCGCGCGCTTTCCCCCGGGCTGCGGCCGCGCCGCTCGGCGCTTCGTGCACGCTCCCCGAGCCGGCCGGCGGTGGGCGCCTGTCGGTGGTGGGCGGCGGGGGCGCACGGCGTCGTCCGTCCGTCGCTCGTCGTGGCGGGGCCGTCTCGCGGCTGCGTGGAGGCTGTGCGGCGTCGGCGGCGTGAGGGGTGGAGAGGCGGAGAACGGAGACGGGGGGGGGAGAGAGAGGGGAGAGCGAGAGAGGGTTGGGAGTCGGTCGCGGAAGGAGGCGCGGGGAGGAGGGCCCGGCGGTCGGGGGGCGACCGCCGGGTTTTCTCCCCACCGCCTTGCCCTCCGCGCCGCCCGCCGCCCTCTCCCGTCCGCTGCTCCCGCTCCTCGTCCTCCTCGTCGTCCTCTCCCGTCCCCCCGCCCCCACCCCCGTCGTCTGCCGTCCTCCCCTCCGTGACGTGACGGCGCCGGCTCTGCGGCGCGCTCGGGTGTCGTGCGTCTCCCGGCCGCCACCCCCGGCCTCCCCGCCCCGCCCGTCCGTCCGTCCGTCCGTCCGTCCGTGGCCGCCGGCTCGTGCTCCCGTCCCGCCCCTCCCTCCCGCGCGTCCCTCTCTCCCCCCACCCCGCGCACGGGGGCGGGTTGAGGGGAGCCGGTGGTGGGGGGGGCCGGTCGACCGCGGCTCGGCCGCGGGGTCTCTCTCCGTCCCTCCTCCGCCCGCTCGCCCGCTCTCGCGCGCGCCCTCCGAGGCGCGCGCCCTCCGAGACGCGACCT
>NW_028138943.1:57500-65000 GCF_964270905.1 Leucopleurus acutus
CTATGTTAAAAGGACAAGGTTTGGGTTTAGGGTTTGGGTTTTTCTTTCATCGGTCTGCTCTGTCCATCATGAGAGATCAGATTAGATTAGGAAAGGTTTCTTCCTTTATCTTTAAGGAGAGAAGGGAGGGAAGGAAGGGAGGGAAGGAAGGAAGGAAGGAAGGAAGGAAGGAAGGAAGGAAGGAAGGAAGGAAGGAAGGAAGGAAGGAAGGAAGGAAGGAAGGAAGGAAGGAAAAAGGAAGCAAGAAAGAAAAGCTTATGCCTTGTCAAAAGTCATCACTTATTTTCTAGGTTGCCGTTATCAGGTCTCGGAGGACTCACATCAGCTTAGTCCTCTCGAGATTCAAAGAACCAGGTGTGGCTCGGAACTGAAGAAGAAGCTTCTCTCTCTGCCTAGCAAGTCTCTCCTTGGGATGTCGGTGACCTGGCTAGCGAAGCACTGTTTCACAGTGACCTATATCCGATTAAGTGCTTTACAACCTTTTGGATATTTTGGACACACTTGCCCCCCGGTTGAAGGACAGGTGAAGTCCTTTGGACTTAGAACGCACTTTGAGTTAGGATGCAGGAGGAGAGGGCCCTCGAAATAGCCCAAAAATGTGTTCTCTCTCCTGAGAAACGAGAGAGATGAAACTGAGTACGTTTCTTGGAGAGCATCGATGACACGGGAAGCGTCGTCGAAGAGGAAGGAACAACGTGAAGTCTACTTTGGCTTGTGTCTGTACACCGATGTGTTCTAACTGTTCCAGACATGATGGGATGTTTCTTCCTGGAAGTCTTCTCTGCCCTGGCATAAAGGGTTGTCTGTCGTCGTCAAAATGGAGGCTCACACGAAAGGGACGGAACCCAGTATCAGGGAGGTGTTCTAACCGACGTTCACGCCAAGGCAGCAACAACAGCCTGTGGAAAGGTGGTGGGGGTGGCGGGGCACACGTGGATCGAGTCCATTCTGTCCTGTCAACAGCCGGTCGGGGCTATGGCAGACGGGAGACGGCGGCCCGGCCGGTTGGTTACTCCCTGGCCGACCTCCCCCCTCCCCCACCCCCACCCCCCCACCTTGCATTCCTTCACCCACCCATGGTGCCTTGAAGATGACCCCAATTGTACATAGACATTGGCGGGAAGATTTCTACAGTCTACCGGCAACGTCTGACCTGTCATGCTTGTAACCCTGGGGGGGGGGGGGGGAGGGGGGCGGGGGGGAACTATTTTTCTCTCTGGAAAGAAAACCTCCTCTCTCTGGACCCTCTGAACCCCAGCCACTGGACTTCATTCCACTGCCACTTAGTAGGGGTCATCCAAACATTCTTGTGGCCGTAGGTATGTCTTCCGTGTGGGTTGAAGTCTTCCCTCACTCACTGCAAGCCTGATGTCCTCACCGTGGCACAGAGACCGGTAAAAAAACAAAATGTGTTTGCCACTTGGGGTCTACCTTCCACAGCCTCCCCTGTGATCAGATCACGGCACCCGCTTCGCTGGGCAAATCCTACAATCCTTCACAGAAGCTCTTGCAAACTTTTTGGAACCGTCACTCGTCCAGTCACGCTCGATCATCAGGCAAGGTCGGCAGAACCGATGGAAAGACTGGACTCCAAGGAGAACAAGGATGACTTACACGGGGTTGAATGAACTGATGAACAGGATGATAATGTGTATGACTACTTGTGTAAAGTAGGACGGATTGGGGAAGCGGGGGATAACTTAGGGGGTTGGGATGAACATGTACACATGACTGTACATAAAATCGGTAATCAACAAGCAAGCGCCTCCTACTATATAGCACAGGAAACTCTACTCAATACTTTGTAATAAGCCTATGAGAGAAAAGAATCTGAAAAAAAAAAAAAACCCTACGTAAAATACATTTATATATATATATATATATATATATACACACACACACACACACACACACACACACACACACACACACGTATGTAGGTATATGTATATATATACATGTATGTATATATATATGTATATGTATATATGGAGAGAGAGAGAGAGAGGAGGGAGAGAGAGAGAGAGAGAGAGAGAGAGAGAGAGACAGAGACAGAGACAGAGACAGAGACAGAGAGAGACAGAGACACTGAGACAGAGAGAGACAGAGAGAAAGAAGAGACAGAGAGATAGAGGGATTAGGACTGATTCTTAAATCTTTTGTTTTCCAGAGACAAGGAAAAACAGAAACAAACCAACAAAACCCAATTTTCTTTTTTCTTTTTTTTATTTTTAAAGATGGACATCCATTTGGTAACTTATACCTCTGTCAGCAGGATGGAATCACTGATCTTTTTCTCCCTACCTTCCTTAATTCAGAAACTCTCAGTGAGGCTTCTTATTTCCTTGGCAACCGAGTTATTTGCATACGTTACTTGGAGGCCAAAATTATGTTTCCATAAAACGGGGATACTCACTTGTGGATATGAAGTTCTGGAGCTACTCGTTTCCCTTAGGGTGTTGTTCTTAACCTGAAAACTGGACTGCATCCCGAAGTTTTTTGAGTTCCCTCCAATATCTGGCTACGACTCTCCCCATGAACGTTTGCCATTTTCTCCCACCCTTTTGACTTGGCCTCACTGAGAACTAAAATGGCCCTTTGCCTGAAGCTCTGCAAACGGAAGCTAGAGAACTTGACGAAACGGCCACAACGGCTCCTATGGAAACAATCCTCGTGCCTGTTTCTTTGAGAGCCACTCCGAAATTTGAACCAAACACCCGACGACATCATCAGAGGTGTTTCAGACTTCTAAAGTTGCTTCGACCCTGACATCTAGAAATCTCCTTCACACACACACACACACACACACACACACACACACACACACACCCCTACACACACGAGTCACCAGCTCAGCTTTAATATGTTCCAAGGAACTTTCAGAGGAGGGAACTCTTGGGCTCCAGAGTAGGCCGCCCCAAAATCTGCCTCCATGCTCTATTGATTATTTTGAATTCAAGTGACTTAAGAACCGGGCAGCACAAGAGGGACACACTGGCCCGCCTTTCTGTCCTCCTGCGGAGGAAGATCTCAAGTGAAGACATCTGCTTCCATGCATGTCCATGATTCTCAAATGGTGTAGTGGGGTTTCCTGGGTTAGGAAAAGGAGGGGACATCTTTTGCCTGGAAAAAAAGGCCTGTTTCTCACACAACCTCCTCCCATCCCTTACCTCTCTCCCTCCTTCCCTCCCTGCAGTTTGGAGGGGACAGCCTAAGGGTGGGGAAATTGGGGAAAGAAAAAAGACAGAGCCATTCATTAAAGAGAAGCTCGAGGCAAAGTCAAAGGCTCCGACTTGGCCGGAGAGCTTTCTGCATTTGAATGGAGCGATTGAACGAGGCCCTGCCGAATGAATCGTCCGGACCTCCCCTCCCCTCCCCCGCTCCTGGCAAAGGTCAGTCCAGGGGACTTAGGAAGGAGCTCTGGAGAAGGAACGGGGGTGGGGGTGGGGGTGGGGGCGGGACCAACAGACAATAGCCGCTGCCTGCCTGCCTGCCTGCCTGCCTGCCTGCCTGCCTGCCTGCCTGCCTGCCGGGCTGAGGCCTGAGGCCTGAGGCCTGAGGCCTGAGGCCTGAGGGCCACCACGCTGGCTCCTGCAACACAATCCCTTCCAGGAAACTGCTGTGATGACTCTTTGGCAGTGAAGGATCAACTCTGAACTCTCTTGGCCTATTTCTGCAAAAGGCCCGAGCCTCAGCTACGACAGATTCTCTGGGTTTCTTGGCACAGGGACTGACCCGCACCCTCCCGTCCTGTCAGATCCTCCTTTGTACACACGCCTCCACTCACTGGAAGGGTTCTTTGGCCTCGTCCAGAAAACGAACACACAAAAAGAAACCCACAAACAAGACTGAAATGATGTGTTGGTAGTTATGGGAAAGAAACCTGCTCCTCTCACACACCTGAGGGCAGGAAGCGAAGGCAGGTTCTCGGCCGGAGGGGGACGGGGTGAACCGAGGTCGGTCAGCGCCCCCCTCCCCCCGCTTCTCTCCCAGGTGACGTGGGCCCCCCTTCCCCGCCTCTCTCTGCGCCCCCCATCCCCACCCCGCCCTGGTTCTGATACTTCACTCGGGAAACTTCTCTAGGCCGGCCGAGATGCCAGCTTGCTGTCCTGCCGTTTCATGCCCATCCCTATCAGCCATGTCCAAAAGGCACAGGAAATCGTGGACAGCAGATAGCGCACCCAGAGGGTGTGTGTGTGTGTGTGTGTGTGTGTGTGTGTGTGTGTGTGTGTGTGTGTGTGTGTGTGTGTGTGTGTGTTTTGGTGGGGTTTCTGTCTGCGTGTGTGTTTGCTTTTGGTTTGGCTTTTTTTTTTTTTTCTTCGATAAACTCGCCCCATTTGGGAGTCGGGTGGAACACGGTGGGTGTCTCCTGGCCTGCCACCCTAACAAACCCCAAAGAGACTCATTTTGGGGTCTCGGCCAGCCAGGTCCCCTTTCTTGGAATTCTGGTTTCACAAATCCGTCTCGTGTCCATGGAATTCTCAGGTCCAGCCATCGACCCTAAGGACGGGGAGGGAAGGTTTTGTCCCGGGGACATCTTCCTTCCTTGCCCGCCTCCTCGGGGTTCCGGACGCTTCGGTATGCTGACGTGCCGTGCCCTCCTCAGCTCCACCCCGACCCCCATCCCAACCCCCCCACCCCCCACCCCCCCGTCTTTGGGAACTCTGTGAACAGGGGTGGTGTTTTTCACAGCCAAACACGCTCTCACCGTAAGACCCGGCCCTCGGAGGACTCCTTGCTATGAATGGACCCGAGGTGACGCGGGGAGTCGAACGGCTGAGGTCCACGCAGAAACCTGCATGCGGACCTTGACGGTGGCGGTTTTATTCCTCACTGCCAAGAACTCTCTCGGAGGTGACCGAGACATGTCTTTCAGGAGGTGAATGGACACGTACGTAGCCTGGGGACGAGCCGTAGGTAACATGCTTTCTCGGAAGAGAAAAACCATGGACGGGATGAACGGGTCAGCGGGGTGGTGGTGGATGGTGGATGAATAGGCGGAGGGCAGAGGACGTTTAAGGCAGGGAAACTCTCCAAAGGTAGGATCCTGATGGTATGAAAACAAACGTTTTGCATAGGGCACTACCTGAGATGGGGTGAATCGAAGGGACCTACCTCTATGGGCCACCACCCCCTCCTCCCCACCATGAAAGCGCCCCAAACAAGCCTGCTCTTTTTACCCCAGTTGAAGACCCTTGCTAAAGCCAGAAGGCAAAACATGACCATGAGAAATCTGACCAGCCGTCGCTTGGGACAAGAGCGAGGCCAATGAATCCAGTGAAAAGTTGACAGAGGGGCCTGGGTCCCTCGGCTCGACCCCTTCACTGAGAAGCCAAAGCCTTTTACGCAGGGATGAGCTTTTCCACACCTAGGTTTCTTTGGCCAGTGCGACGTTCATGAAACACGTTAAAGGAAAATGATCGATCGATGTGTTTGCCGTCTGCCTGAGCGCACGCGATACGAAATAGAAACCGGGGGAGGGGGTGTGTGCTGACGTTCGGGGTCTAATGGGAGAAACCTTGGAGGGTTTTTGCCCTTAGGGTGCCTTGGTCTGGGGTTGACTTGTGTGCGCTGAGAACGAGGGCCGTTATTGAAGGCCCTGTGCAGATTTTGGACACCATGATCCATGGAACCCTGAAGTTTTGGAACCTAGAAATCTTTTGGTCTGCATTTGAGTTGGAAATCTTCTCCTTGACAGAAAGAAGCACACAGAAGGAGGAGGAGGAGGAGGAGGAGGAGGAGGAGGAGGAGGAGGAGGAGGAGGACGAGGAGGAGGAGGAGGAGGAGGAGGACGAGGACGAGGACGAGGACGAGGACGAGGACGAGGACGAGGAGGAGGAGGACGAGGACGAGGACGAGGACGAGGAGGAGGAGGAGGACGAGGACGAGGACGAGGACGAGGACGAGGACGAGGACGAGGACGAGGACGAGGTGGAGGAGGACGAGGAGGAGGACGAGGACGGGGACGAGGTGGAGGAGGACGAGGAGGACGAGGAGGACGAGGAGGACGAGGAGGACGAGGAAGGGAAATGGAACTGCATGATGAGCAGATCAGCTTTTCGATGTCAGCAAAGCACCCGCCGCCCAGTTCTCTGGGTGAACTGTCTTGATCTTGCACATCTCTACCGCCTCCGAAATGTGAACACAGCCTGCGATGGCCTGACTGAGACTAAGGCCAGTGGACTGGATGAGGTAGAACCTGAAACCAAAGGGAAGGAAAAAAAAAAAAAAGAAAGAAAGAAAAAACAGAAAAACCAAAACGGAAACAAACAAACAAACAAAAAAAACCCCCAAAAAATAACAACGGGGGGAGGGGAGGGGGACGTGGTCTCTTTAAGAATACAAACCGGTGGAAGGGCTCCCTCAGCCAAACACTAATTTGCCGTCTCCTTCGGGACCAACACGAATCTTAAAAGTCTTTCCCCACAGATAATAAAAAGCCTTAGCCATCGGAGGAAATAAACGTCACCTATTCCAACGGTTCTTTATAGATAAGCAAGAGAGCGAATTTTCGATTGTACTACCTGCTTCGTGGCTGACTAAAAGTTTTTAAATGAAAGCTATGAAATCTCTGGTCATGTCGATCTCTAGGTAGGTAGGTAGGTAGGGAGGGAGGGAGGGAGGGAGGGAGGGAGGGAGGGAGGTACGTACGTACGTACGTACGTACGTACGTACGCACGCATGAGACAGACCTACAGACATTTTGGAAAAGGACTGGGGAGTGGCCTAGGGCCAAACAGGCCTTGCCAGCTAAAGAACAGAGGCCCTGGGGGCCTGAGTCTCCGACACACACCCGCACACCCACCCACACCCACCCACCCACGCACACGCACGCACGCGCACACACACACACACACACACACACACACACACACACACACACACACACACACACACACACACGAGGCTCTCGGGAGTAAAAGATTAACTTTACCTCTGTTGACACCCACGACTATACCTAGTTGTCCCAAGACGAGGAGCTCCACTGTACATTTAACCCTTATCTGTTCCTGTGCTTTCTTGCAGAAAATTCTCATGTGCTTCTTTCCCCTCGTGGAAGCGCTTGCTATTCCCCATAGGTAGCCACCGTGCAACCAGCTGCTGCAGATCCGAGAATTTGGAGGATTTCTGGGAACGATCGGTGATCCCGAGACAAACTCTCCCTTCCGTGATCAGAGCAACTCGGGGAGGTGTCTCTCCCCCCCAACCCCCCCCGCCCCCCCCCCCACCGCCTTCTCCCTTGTGTACCAGCTATCTCTTTTAATAAAATAATAATAATGATAATAATAATAATAAAATAAATTTTAAAAAAAGTTTTGCTTTGCTGACCTTAGAGTCTTGTGGAAGCGATCTGCGTTTCTATGGCACTGCTGTGCAAGAATCTGGGAAGGGCATGGTAACAGGTATGTCTGTAGCTACCTTCTAGAGCTGGCCTGTTCCTACGTACGGATCCGAGTGCCACAATTAACTTGGGAAAGAGCTCTCTCGAAGGGCTTAGGA
>NW_028138943.1:70000-72500 GCF_964270905.1 Leucopleurus acutus
TTCGCCTGAAATGGGCCTTTTTTACCACCAGATAGGTGCTGACACGGTCTCCTCTGGCGTGTCTCGCTGGGGGTTCTGGGACTCTGGACGCGCGCGGGGCGCTGGGCTTTGGACCGCCGTCTGGCGCCCGAACCGGCCCTTGCCGCTTGAGCCGCCCGCTTGGGCCTGCGCGCCGGCTCTCGTGTGTGCGCCCGGCTGACCCGACCCGCGGTGCCGCCTCCGGTCTCTGGCTCACCCGAGGGCGGCGGGGCGAGGTGGTGCGTGGGTCTTCTACCCCGTGTGACTCCCCTTCCCCGCCGCAGGCACCCGGGGGTTGGCTGAGACGACCCCACCCCGCAGGCTCCGTGCCACGTGTCAGGCGTTCTCCTCGCGGGGTCGTCGGCCACTGTTGCCCGAGAAGGCAGAGAGAGAGAAGGGGGGGGCTGGGTGCCGGCTGAGGCTGAAGCAGGCTCCTCCGGTGAGGGTCCTCGCCGTGGCCCTCCCCCCTCGGGGCCCTCGTGGCCCCTGGCTCTCTGGATTGACTGATCGATGTGGTGATGTCGCGCTCTCCTGGGCCGGGCCTTAAGTCGCGCCAGACGAGGGACGGACGTTCTTGGCGAACGGGACCGCTCTTCTCGTTCTGTCCGCGGGCCCCTCGCCTCTCTTGTCACGCCCTGCCCGGCCTGCCGAGGGGTGTGTGGGAGGCAGGGGTGGTGGTCTCCGGCCCTGGCCTGCGGTCTCCCGCCTCCTGCCTCACGGCGTGGGCGGGGCCGTGGTCCTCGGACGCAGCAGACGCTCTCGCTTCGCCTCCTTGGCGTGTGCCTCGCGGGCGGTCCTCCCCGCGTCGGTGGGGGCCGTCCCGCCGCTGCGCCGCGCGCCCGCTGCCGGCGCGTGAGCGTGACTTGCTCGGTCCTCTGTGGTGCCCCTGGAGCGCTCCAGGTCGTCCCTCAGGCGCGCGAGGCCGAGCGGTGGTGTCGTTCCCTTTTCCCAGCGTGCTCCTCGGGGTCTCCGCCGCGGTGGTGTGTCCCGTGAGTGGCTCTCGCGGGGGGGGTCGAGACGGTAAAGGGCGCGGGGGCTTGCCTCTGTTTCTCTGCTTCGGTGGGGGACGGGGGCCTGCCGCCTCGTCGCCATCGTCCTCCCACGGTGTGCCGTGGGGGGACTGACTTCGTGGCCGGGCCGACGCCGCGTGTGCCGCCGCCCCCCACTTGCGTGTGTGGGGGGAGTCGCACAGGGGCGTGGGTGCGATCGTGTCGGGCCGGGGCCTGCGAGAAGGGGGGGCGTCTGTCGCGCTTCTCGGGCGTGCTCCCCCCTTCCGGAGCCCGGTGGACGAGCCTGGGGGGCGGCAGAGGCTGTGCCCCCGAGGCTGTGGCCGCGAACGCTCCAGTGGGCCGTGTGCTTACCCATACCGCAGACCCCCCCCACCCCTCCCACGGCCAGTCGTGGACTTGGTGGCTCGTGGAGCGCCTCCGTGGGCCCGAAGGGCAGAGACGATGGGTGGGGGATGACGCACCCTCGGTGAGAAAGCCTTCTCTAGCGATCCGAGAGGGAGCCTTGGGGTACCGGACCCCCCAGCCGCTGCCCCTCCCGAGCGTGCGGTGGCCACGGTGGCCACCGCCAGAGCCACGTGGGCGGCAGAGGCCCTCGCCCTCGCGGGAGGGCTTGCGCCGGCCCCGCGGTGGGGCCGAGCGCCGCTCTTTGTCTACCGCGGCCCGCGCCTCCCCCCTCTGAGTCGGGGGAGGGTCCCGCCAGGCCGGCGTCCGGCGCGGGGCCGTGTGTGCGCGTGCGCGTGCGGTGACTGACCCGCGCGGTGGCGAGCCCGAGGTGGGGTTCGGGGACGCACGGGCGTCCCGACTCCCCAGTCCCGCAGCCGCGAGGAGCCCGTCGCGCCTGCCCTCGCCGCGAGTCGCGGCCGGGGGCGGTGTGTGGGCACGGTGCGGGTCGCCTCGCTCGGGAGCGTTTCCCTGGGGCGCGAGCCCCGGGGGTCGGACTCAGATGAAGGCGGATGTGGCGAAGGACGGAGGAGGTTGAGTTTGGGCGGACGGGTCCCTCCGTGTCACGCGGGGGGAAAACCGTCGCACACGGGCCCCGGCGGCGGGGCCGGGTCGTGGGAGACCCCGGGGTGGCCGGGGCCGGCCGGCGTCCCAGGCGTCGTGGGACCGCCCTCGTGTGTGTGGCGGTGGGACCCCGCGCTCGTTTCCCTGGCGGGCCCGGTCGTGCCTCGGCCCTTCCCGTCCCTGGGCGGGCGCCCCTGCGCCCCTGCCCCGCGGCCCTCGCCGCCGTGTGTGCGCGTGCCGTCCCCTCCCCGTGGCCGCCGGCCCTCCCCGGCCCCCAGCCCTCCGTGCCCCCTTCCCCGTCTGGGATCGAGCCGGCCTCGCCCACGTGAGGGTGTCGCCCGCCGCGGCCGCCGCGGCCGGCGGCGTCCCCGGGTGGAGTGCTCACGGTCCCTGAGGCGGGGGAGTCGGGCGCGGCGGCGGAGGCGTGTGGTGGGGCACGTGGGGCGGCCGGTGTGCGCGCGGGAGAG
>NW_028138943.1:87500-92500 GCF_964270905.1 Leucopleurus acutus
AGCTTTTCAAAATAAAATTCTCCCTGCCTTTCCTTCCCAAGAACACCATGAACACCTACTGTCATGTGCAGTGCTTATGGACCCACCTGGACCAGAGGACCCTCTCCGACAGACACCCTCCCCACCCCACCCCACCCCACCCCACCCCACCCCACCCCACCCCCAGGAACTCACTTGCTCCGAGTCATCGAGGAGAGGGTGTCTGGTTCCGTGTCTTAAATGGGTGGGCCAATGACACGTCATCTCCTAGTAAGCCATCGGGTTCACCGGTTTGGGTTCGGGTTCGGTGGCATGAAGTACATTTACGTCCTCCTTGAGTTTGACTTTGAAAGTCTTGGGGCCCTGAGTAGGCCGCCCCCAAACGTGCCTCCGTGGCATAGAGAAGTTTTGGAATTAGACTGACAACACCACGAGAGGGACACTCTGACTCTCTTTTACTTCTCCCCTCTGAAATCAGGAAGAAAATCTCTCACGTGAAAGGGGAGGGGGGCGGGAGGTGTAGACATCATGACGAAATGAACCGCCCTCATGTCTCGTGAAATGTTCACGAATCATCTGAGTAGGACTGCTCATAACGAATAGAGGGCATAGATGTTAACGAGATAAGGATGTTTAAGGGGAACTCTCCCCCCAATGATCGTTTTCCATAGGCCGACTTCAAGACTTTCCCACATCTCTGGTCATCTCTAGGCTTAGAGGTTGGCTAAGTGCCATTGGCAGGGTGAAATCTCAGCGAGTGTCTACATCACCTCCACATAAGATAAAATACTGAAATGTTCACGGCTCCACAAGTCTAAGGGTCTCCCTGCTTTGGACCTTTTACGGAGGAGAGACTGAGCGTGTTTGGTTCCATGCCTAGATAGATCTTGTGCTTTAGGGAAAGAGTGTACTCGGTAGGAGCCTAGACTTCTACAAAGTATTCCATGTTCACACTGTTCACTGTGGTTGGCTTCCTTACTTTCACTGACTGAAGAAAAAAAAAAAAAAAAAAACAGACAGTGTCCAAGGACGAGGCATTCTAAAGAAGGAACGGAACGTGTGTGGTCCAAGCTACCTGATGTCGCCATCCTCATGGTAGGAAGAGGACTTTTTTGGGGGAGTGGGGAGGCAAAGTAGAAGATACGCAGATAATGTTTGGGGGAAGGAGAAAGAGATTTTAGTCCTAAAGGTGGTCACTTCTCAATGGAAAAGAAAGAAAACGAGGGACAGGCTAAAAATGGGCACAGACGATTGGAAAAGGTGTGTGAAGAAAACGGTCTTTGGAAAGGAATCGGATCCGTGGTCAGGACTGACTGGATAAGATGAGGATGGATTCAAAGACAGAAATGAGTTTTCGTATCAACGTGAAACATGTGCAAAAATAGAATTTAGTTGTCTCTCTATGTTAAAAGGACAAGGTTTGGGTTTAGGGTTTGGGTTTTTCTTTCATCGGTCTGCTCTGTCCATCATGAGAGATCAGATTAGATTAGGAAAGGTTTCTTCCTTTATCTTTAAGGAGAGAAGGGAGGGAAGGAAGGGAGGGAAGGAAGGAAGGAAGGAAGGAAGGAAGGAAGGAAGGAAGGAAGGAAGGAAGGAAGGAAGGAAGGAAGGAAGGAAGGAAGGAAAAAGGAAGCAAGAAAGAAAAGCTTATGCCTTGTCAAAAGTCATCACTTATTTTCTAGGTTGCCGTTATCAGGTCTCGGAGGACTCACATCAGCTTAGTCCTCTCGAGATTCAAAGAACCAGGTGTGGCTCGGAACTGAAGAAGAAGCTTCTCTCTCTGCCTAGCAAGTCTCTCCTTGGGATGTCGGTGACCTGGCTAGCGAAGCACTGTTTCACAGTGACCTATATCCGATTAAGTGCTTTACAACCTTTTGGATATTTTGGACACACTTGCCCCCCGGTTGAAGGACAGGTGAAGTCCTTTGGACTTAGAACGCACTTTGAGTTAGGATGCAGGAGGAGAGGGCCCTCGAAATAGCCCAAAAATGTGTTCTCTCTCCTGAGAAACGAGAGAGATGAAACTGAGTACGTTTCTTGGAGAGCATCGATGACACGGGAAGCGTCGTCGAAGAGGAAGGAACAACGTGAAGTCTACTTTGGCTTGTGTCTGTACACCGATGTGTTCTAACTGTTCCAGACATGATGGGATGTTTCTTCCTGGAAGTCTTCTCTGCCCTGGCATAAAGGGTTGTCTGTCGTCGTCAAAATGGAGGCTCACACGAAAGGGACGGAACCCAGTATCAGGGAGGTGTTCTAACCGACGTTCACGCCAAGGCAGCAACAACAGCCTGTGGAAAGGTGGTGGGGGTGGCGGGGCACACGTGGATCGAGTCCATTCTGTCCTGTCAACAGCCGGTCGGGGCTATGGCAGACGGGAGACGGCGGCCCGGCCGGTTGGTTACTCCCTGGCCGACCTCCCCCCTCCCCCACCCCCACCCCCCCACCTTGCATTCCTTCACCCACCCATGGTGCCTTGAAGATGACCCCAATTGTACATAGACATTGGCGGGAAGATTTCTACAGTCTACCGGCAACGTCTGACCTGTCATGCTTGTAACCCTGGGGGGGGGGGGGGAGGGGGGCGGGGGGGAACTATTTTTCTCTCTGGAAAGAAAACCTCCTCTCTCTGGACCCTCTGAACCCCAGCCACTGGACTTCATTCCACTGCCACTTAGTAGGGGTCATCCAAACATTCTTGTGGCCGTAGGTATGTCTTCCGTGTGGGTTGAAGTCTTCCCTCACTCACTGCAAGCCTGATGTCCTCACCGTGGCACAGAGACCGGTAAAAAAACAAAATGTGTTTGCCACTTGGGGTCTACCTTCCACAGCCTCCCCTGTGATCAGATCACGGCACCCGCTTCGCTGGGCAAATCCTACAATCCTTCACAGAAGCTCTTGCAAACTTTTTGGAACCGTCACTCGTCCAGTCACGCTCGATCATCAGGCAAGGTCGGCAGAACCGATGGAAAGACTGGACTCCAAGGAGAACAAGGATGACTTACACGGGGTTGAATGAACTGATGAACAGGATGATAATGTGTATGACTACTTGTGTAAAGTAGGACGGATTGGGGAAGCGGGGGATAACTTAGGGGGTTGGGATGAACATGTACACATGACTGTACATAAAATCGGTAATCAACAAGCAAGCGCCTCCTACTATATAGCACAGGAAACTCTACTCAATACTTTGTAATAAGCCTATGAGAGAAAAGAATCTGAAAAAAAAAAAAAACCCTACGTAAAATACATTTATATATATATATATATATATATATACACACACACACACACACACACACACACACACACACACACACATACACACACACACACGTGTGTAGGTATATGTATATATATACACGTATGTATATATATATGTATATGTATATATGGAGAGAGAGAGAGAGAGGAGGGAGAGAGAGAGAGAGAGAGAGAGAGAGAGAGACAGAGACAGAGACAGAGACAGAGACAGAGAGAGACAGAGACACTGAGACAGAGAGAGACAGAGAGAAAGAAGAGACAGAGAGATAGAGGGATTAGGACTGATTCTTAAATCTTTTGTTTTCCAGAGACAAGGAAAAACAGAAACAAACCAACAAAACCCAATTTTCTTTTTTCTTTTTTTTATTTTTAAAGATGGACATCCATTTGGTAACTTATACCTCTGTCAGCAGGATGGAATCACTGATCTTTTTCTCCCTACCTTCCTTAATTCAGAAACTCTCAGTGAGGCTTCTTATTTCCTTGGCAACCGAGTTATTTGCATACGTTACTTGGAGGCCAAAATTATGTTTCCATAAAACGGGGATACTCACTTGTGGATATGAAGTTCTGGAGCTACTCGTTTCCCTTAGGGTGTTGTTCTTAACCTGAAAACTGGACTGCATCCCGAAGTTTTTTGAGTTCCCTCCAATATCTGGCTACGACTCTCCCCATGAACGTTTGCCATTTTCTCCCACCCTTTTGACTTGGCCTCACTGAGAACTAAAATGGCCCTTTGCCTGAAGCTCTGCAAACGGAAGCTAGAGAACTTGACGAAACGGCCACAACGGCTCCTATGGAAACAATCCTCGTGCCTGTTTCTTTGAGAGCCACTCCGAAATTTGAACCAAACACCCGACGACATCATCAGAGGTGTTTCAGACTTCTAAAGTTGCTTCGACCCTGACATCTAGAAATCTCCTTCTCACACACACACACACACACACACACACACACACACACACCCCTACACACACGAGTCACCAGCTCAGCTTTAATATGTTCCAAGGAACTTTCAGAGGAGGGAACTCTTGGGCTCCAGAGTAGGCCGCCCCAAAATCTGCCTCCATGCTCTATTGATTATTTTGAATTCAAGTGACTTAAGAACCGGGCAGCACAAGAGGGACACACTGGCCCGCCTTTCTGTCCTCCTGCGGAGGAAGATCTCAAGTGAAGACATCTGCTTCCATGCATGTCCATGATTCTCAAATGGTGTAGTGGGGTTTCCTGGGTTAGGAAAAGGAGGGGACATCTTTTGCCTGGAAAAAAAGGCCTGTTTCTCACACAACCTCCTCCCATCCCTTACCTCTCTCCCTCCTTCCCTCCCTGCAGTTTGGAGGGGACAGCCTAAGGGTGGGGAAATTGGGGAAAGAAAAAAGACAGAGCCATTCATTAAAGAGAAGCTCGAGGCAAAGTCAAAGGCTCCGACTTGGCCGGAGAGCTTTCTGCATTTGAATGGAGCGATTGAACGAGGCCCTGCCGAATGAATCGTCCGGACCTCCCCTCCCCTCCCCCGCTCCTGGCAAAGGTCAGTCCAGGGGACTTAGGAAGGAGCTCTGGAGAAGGAACGGGGGTGGGGGTGGGGGTGGGGGCGGGACCAACAGACAATAGCCGCTGCCTGCCTGCCTGCCTGCCTGCCTGCCTGCCTGCCTGCCTGCCTGCCGGGCTGAGGCCTGAGGCCTGAGGCCTGAGGCCTGAGGCCTGAGGGCCACCACGCTGGCTCCTGCAACACAATCCCTTCCAGGAAACTGCTG
>NW_028138943.1:100000-102500 GCF_964270905.1 Leucopleurus acutus
GCGCTGCCGCATCCTCGGTGGCCGGCCGGCGACAGGGAACCCGGCCCGGGGACGTTGGAGCCGTTGTCGGGAGCCACCTGGCGGCCGCTTTTATATTGTCCCTCGTCTCTGGAGCTTCGGCGACCTTCGTGAGGGCTGTGACTCGGCCGCCGGGCCCGAGGCAGAGTTCCGGGAGCCGGGCGACGCTGGCGGTGACTGTCCCGGTGGCGCCCGGGCGTGGGCGCCTCCTGCTGTCGCTTGAGATTGGGCGTGCAGGCCTATGAGGGTGTGCCTGTCGCCGCGCTCTCGAGCCGGTCTGTGGGGCCGCCTGGCCTGGTCGACCAGCATCCGGCCGCGGGGACCGACCCGGCCACCCGACCCTCCTTCTTTCCTTCCTTCTTTCCTTCCTTCCTTCCTTCCCTCCCTCCCTCCCTCCCTGCCCCCACCCCCCCACCGCCCGGTCCCCACAGCGCCCCGCTCCGGAGGTGGGGACCGGCCCGTGCGTTTAGGCCGGTGGAGGGCGCGACGGGCTCGTTGGCGGGCGCGCGTGGGTCCCGGTGGTCGGATTCTTTCTGACCGATGCTTTTCCGAGTCGGACTCCGGAGGTGGGGACCGGGCTGGGCCGCGAGGGGTGACCCGGAGAGAGAGGCCCGGGCCCGGGTGCGGTCCCTCGTGGGCTCCGGTCGCCTGGGAGGTGCCTCCGTGCGAAAATGTTTAAGTCCCCCTGGGTCCGGGGACGCGGACGGACCGGGACCTGCTCGCGCGGGTGGCCGGGGAGGGCGCACCCGGCCCTTGAGCGGGCCCACGTGGGTCCCGGTCGGCGGACGCGACTTTTTCTCACCCTCCCCCGCCCCCTCCTCCACCGCGAGTCCCGGCCGGGGTGGGGGTGGCGGTGGGGACCGGCCCGAGTCGTACTGGGTGGCCCGGATAGGGCGGCCTGGGCCCGGGCGCGGTCCCTCGTGGGCCCCGCTCGTCAGAGGCGGCAGAGTGGGATATTTCCTTTTCTTTAACCGAGTCTTCGCCCGGGGACACGGAGGGACCCGCGGTACGGTACCTGCTCGCGCGGGCGATCCGGGGAGGGCGACCCCGGCCCGCTCGCTGCCTCTGCCACGTTTTCCCGGCCCTCCCGCCCCGCCCCGCCCCGTCCCGCCCCGCCCCACTCTGCCGCCCCCCACCCCCCCGGGCTCCTCGGGTCGACCAGATGGCCCCGAGAGAGCTCCGGGGCTGCTGTGGATGGGGAAGTGTTGGGGAGAGGTAGCCGGGCCGAGGTCCGGGGAGCGCCCCCGAGGTTCGTGGATGGGCCCCGCTGCCGGGCGCCGTGATTTTTTTCGCCTGAAATGGGCCTTTTTTACCACCAGATAGGTGCTGACACGGTCTCCTCTGGCGTGTCTCGCTGGGGGTTCTGGGACTCTGGACGCGCGCGGGGCGCTGGGCTTTGGACCGCCGTCTGGCGCCCGAACCGGCCCTTGCCGCTTGAGCCGCCCGCTTGGGCCTGCGCGCCGGCTCTCGTGTGTGCGCCCGGCTGACCCGACCCGCGGTGCCGCCTCCGGTCTCTGGCTCACCCGAGGGCGGCGGGGCGAGGTGGTGCGTGGGTCTTCTACCCCGTGTGACTCCCCTTCCCCGCCGCAGGCACCCGGGGGTTGGCTGAGACGACCCCACCCCGCAGGCTCCGTGCCACGTGTCAGGCGTTCTCCTCGCGGGGTCGTCGGCCACTGTTGCCCGAGAAGGCAGAGAGAGAGAAGGGGGGGCTGGGTGCCGGCTGAGGCTGAAGCAGGCTCCTCCGGTGAGGGTCCTCGCCGTGGCCCTCCCCCCTCGGGGCCCTCGTGGCCCTCGTGGCCCTCGTGGCCCCTGGCTCTCTGGATTGACTGATCGATGTGGTGATGTCGCGCTCTCCTGGGCCGGGCCTTAAGTCGCGCCAGACGAGGGACGGACGTTCTTGGCGAACGGGACCGCTCTTCTCGTTCTGTCCGCGGGCCCCTCGCCTCTCTTGTCACGCCCTGCCCGGCCTGCCGAGGGGTGTGTGGGAGGCAGGGGTGGTGGTCTCCGGCCCTGGCCTGCGGTCTCCCGCCTCCTGCCTCACGGCGTGGGCGGGGCCGTGGTCCTCGGACGCAGCAGACGCTCTCGCTTCGCCTCCTTGGCGTGTGCCTCGCGGGCGGTCCTCCCCGCGTCGGTGGGGGCCGTCCCGCCGCTGCGCCGCGCGCCCGCTGCCGGCGCGTGAGCGTGACTTGCTCGGTCCTCTGTGGTGCCCCTGGAGCGCTCCAGGTCGTCCCTCAGGCGCGCGAGGCCGAGCGGTGGTGTCGTTCCCTTTTCCCAGCGTGCTCCTCGGGGTCTCCGCCGCGGTGGTGTGTCCCGTGAGTGGCTCTCGCGGGGGGGGTCGAGACGGTAAAGGGCGCGGGGGCTTGCCTCTGTTTCTCTGCTTCGGTGGGGGACGGGGGCCTGCCGCCTCGTCGCCATCGTCCTCCCACGGTGTGCCGTGGGGGGACTGACTTCGTGGCCGGGCCGACGCCGCGTGTGCCGCCGC
>NW_028138943.1:107500-110000 GCF_964270905.1 Leucopleurus acutus
CCGCCCGCCCGCCCGTCGCCTTCCCGCCGCCGGCCCTGGGCCGGTTCCCCGCCGGTCGGTCGTGGGTCCTCCGCTCCGTGCCCTCCGCCCCCTCGGCGGGCGCCTCTTTACCTGTGTCCCGAGCCCCGGGACCTCGCCTCCCTCCGTCGTCCGTCCGGCTCTCTCTCTCTTTCACGCCCTCCCTCCCCGTGCGCCCCCTGCCCGCGCTCGCCACCCGCTTCCCGTCGAAGCTCCCCTTACGCCCTCGGTGGCGACAAGGGGGGCCCCGGGAACGCGGGCGCGGGCCGGGCTAGGGCCACGGGGGCCGGGGGTTTGGGGTTCAGGAGCAGAGAGGGCCGTGTCCGGGCGCGAGCGTGGGGAAGGTCTCCGCCCGGTTTCGGGGACACACGGGTGGGGGCGTCGTCGGGCGGTGGCCGTGGTGTCTCGTGTGGCGGTCGGCCCGGCCCCCCCGGCCGGGGTCCCGCGTCACGGGCCGGTAGCGCCGAGGCCCCGCGTGTTGCGGGCGGCCGCGGGCGGAGAAGCGTGTCGGTCGGTGTCCGGGCGGCGGTGAGCGTGGGGGCGCCCCGCGCCCAGCCCCACCCCCCACGCCTCGCCCGCCTCCCCCCTCTCCAGGTACCTAGCGCGTCCCGGCGCGGAGGTTTAAAGACCCATGGGGGGTCGCCCGTCCGCCTTGGGGTCGGGGCGGTCGGGCCCGCGGGGAGTCGGGAGGCCCCTCCCTTCTCCCCCAGGCTCCGCTTCACCCCCCCCACCACCGGCACCTCACCACACACGGGGCCGGGGCGCCGCGCCGCCGCGGCGCCGCCGGTCCACCCCGCCGCGGCCGTCGGGAGGGGGCTACCCGGCGGCCGTGGTGCGGGCCGGGGCCGTGCGCCGCGCGCCTGCGCGCCCCGCGTCCCCTGTGTGTGTGTGTGTGTGTCTGTGTGTGCGTGCGCACGCACGGTTGGGTTGGGGGGGGACAGGTGGGAACCCCCCGGGCGCCTGTGGGGTGTCCGAGCCCGCCCCGCCCGCGGGGTCGGTGCCGGGCGCCCCGTGGTGTGAAACCCTCCGGCCCCCTCCGGTCTGCTTGTTTTCTGTCTGACTTGGCCGGCCAGGGGCAGCCCCTCCGGGGGAAGGTGCCGTGCCACCGGCGGGGGGCCCTCCCCCGCCGAAACCCAGAGAAACCAAAACTCGTACGACTCTTAGCGGTGGATCACTCGGCTCGTGCGTCGATGAAGAACGCAGCTAGCTGCGAGAATTAATGTGAATTGCAGGACACATTGATCATCGACACTTCGAACGCACTTGCGGCCCCGGGTTCCTCCCGGGGCTACGCCTGTCTGAGCGTCGCTTGACGATCAATCGCCCCCCCCGGGGTGTGCGTGCGTGCGCGCGCCTTCCCGGGGGTGGCGCGGCTGGGGGTTTGCTCGCAGGGCCCGCCGGGGCCCTCCGTCCCCCTAAGTGCAGACGCGGCGCCCCCCGGCCACGGGGGCGCGCTGCCCGCGAGCGGGAAAGAGAAAGGGGTTAGAGAGAGAGCTCGCGACGAGGCCCTGGCCGCGTGGCCTCCGCGGTCGGTCCCCCTTCGGGAAGCGCCCTCGCGCCGCAAGCGGTCTCTGGGCGCTACCCCCGGGGTGTCGGTGGGCGGGGACGGTCCCGCGCCCTCGCGGCCGGGGCCGGCGGTGGTGGTTGGGCCGCGTCCGTTCCGCCGTCGTACGCCGCCCGCCCCCGGCGGCGTCCCGGCGAGGTCCGGCCCGCCTCCTCCGCGGGGCCCCGACCCGCGCGTCCGGGGTCCGTGCCCGCCCCCGCCGCCTCGCCTCGCCGTGTCGGGGCGGGCGTCTCGGGCCGAGGCCCGGTCGTGCGTGCGCGGCCGCGCCCCGGGGATGCGTGCCCCGGCGGCGACCCGCGGGACGCCGCGGCGTCGCCTGCCGCCGCGCGCTTTCCCCCGGGCTGCGGCCGCGCCGCTCGGCGCTTCGTGCACGCTCCCCGAGCCGGCCGGCGGTGGGCGCCTGTCGGTGGTGGGCGGCGGGGGCGCACGGCGTCGTCCGTCCGTCGCTCGTCGTGGCGGGGCCGTCTCGCGGCTGCGTGGAGGCTGTGCGGCGTCGGCGGCGTGAGGGGTGGAGAGGCGGAGAACGGAGACGGGGGGGGGAGAGAGAGGGGAGAGCGAGAGAGGGTTGGGAGTCGGTCGCGGAAGGAGGCGCGGGGAGGAGGGCCCGGCGGTCGGGGGGCGACCGCCGGGTTTTCTCCCCACCGCCTTGCCCTCCGCGCCGCCCGCCGCCCTCTCCCGTCCGCTGCTCCCGCTCCTCGTCCTCCTCGTCGTCCTCTCCCGTCCCCCCGCCCCCACCCCCGTCGTCTGCCGTCCTCCCCTCCGTGACGTGACGGCGCCGGCTCTGCGGCGCGCTCGGGTGTCGTGCGTCTCCCGGCCGCCACCCCCGGCCTCCCCGCCCCGCCCGTCCGTCCGTCCGTCCGTCCCGTGGCCGCCGGCTCGTGCTCCCGTCCCGCCCCTCCCTCCCGCGCGTCCCTCTCT
>NW_028138943.1:117500-127500 GCF_964270905.1 Leucopleurus acutus
CGCTGTCTCTTTCTTTCTCCCGGTCTCTCTCTCTCTCTCTCTCTCTCTCTCTCTCTCTCTCTCTCTCTCTCTCTCTCTTCTCTCTCTCGCGCGCGCGCGCGCGCGCGCTCGCGCTCTCCCCCACCCCTGCTCTTCCTCCCCCACTTTATCTCTTTCTTCCCGCCTCCTCTCTTTCTTTCTCTCTGTCTCCCTCTCTGTCTCTCTGCCTCTCGTCTCTCTCTGTCTCTGTCTCTGTCTCTCTCCACACCCCCCCCCCCGTCTCTCCCTCCCTGTCCCTCCCTGTCCCTCCCTGTCTCTCCCTCTCTGTCTCTCCCTCCCTCCCTCCCTCCCTCCCTCCCTCCCTCCCTCCCTCTTTTTCCTCTCTCTCCCTCTCCTGGCCTCTCCTCCACGTTCTCCCTTCCTCGCTTTCTGTCTCCCTCTCCCTCACCCATCCCCACTCCCCCCCATCCCCGGTCATGGGACATCCTCATTTTCCATGAGAACTCATGGAGATGGAAGGGATGTTGGACTGATGTTCGCGTGCTACCGGATCCCACTCCCACAGGGATAGCTGCTGCACTGCCTTTGGCAGGCCATGGTGGGTGGGGGTGGTGTCTCTTCTTCTGTATCGGTAGAAATGATTTCAAGAGGAGGCAGGATGGGCATAGGTCCGCTGCCTCACACCAAGGCCCTTTGGGAGCATTTCAGTGAATCGGGACAGAACATTTTTCTCCGTGCGGGGAGGGAACCGGAATAGGGCAAACCACCCCGAAATGGACCGCTTTGGCACACAGATGAGTTGAGTTCGAATTGAAGGCGCTTCAGAAACGACGGGTGGGCGACGAGGACGCTCTGCCGCTCTGCCTCTCCCTCTTCTTCCTGACCTGAAAGGAGGACCAAGATCTTCCTCGAGAAGAAGCTCAAACTCAGAGCCCGCCCTTTCGAGTGACTCCTGGCTTGGGCTTCTCCTGCGTGGGGGTCACGGTGCACGCGTTCCTCAGCCGTGGGTCGCTCTCTTCTCGAGCTGTCTTTTGGGGACAGGGGCCTCTCAGGCAAGAACTCAGAAGGATCGTCGAGGGAACGTCGTTTTTCCTCTCCCACGACTGATGAATGCAGACAGACACACAGGAATCTCGCCCCCCGCTTCCACCCCCGCCCCCCACCCCCCACCCCAAGTGGGAGGAGTCGCCGGACATCCTTGGGGTCACACACAGCCAGCCTCCGTGGCTCTTCTATGTTGCCAGGCTCCCTGGCCTTCACTGACCCCGCACGCCCCCAGTGAAGTTGCATCATCGTTCATAGTGTAAATGCTGTGAGAAGATAAGCTTTTCAAAATAAAATTCTCCCTGCCTTTCCTTCCCAAGAACACCATGAACACCTACTGTCATGTGCAGTGCTTATGGACCCACCTGGACCAGAGGACCCTCTCCGACAGACACCCTCCCCACCCCACCCCACCCCACCCCACCCCACCCCACCCCACCCCACCCCCAGGAACTCACTTGCTCCGAGTCATCGAGGAGAGGGTGTCTGGTTCCGTGTCTTAAATGGGTGGGCCAATGACACGTCATCTCCTAGTAAGCCATCGGGTTCACCGGTTTGGGTTCGGGTTCGGTGGCATGAAGTACATTTACGTCCTCCTTGAGTTTGACTTTGAAAGTCTTGGGGCCCTGAGTAGGCCGCCCCCAAACGTGCCTCCGTGGCATAGAGAAGTTTTGGAATTAGACTGACAACACCACGAGAGGGACACTCTGACTCTCTTTTACTTCTCCCCTCTGAAATCAGGAAGAAAATCTCTCACGTGAAAGGGGAGGGGGGCGGGAGGTGTAGACATCATGACGAAATGAACCGCCCTCATGCCTCGTGAAATGTTCACGAATCATCTGAGTAGGACTGCTCATAACGAATAGAGGGCATAGATGTTAACGAGATAAGGATGTTTAAGGGGAACTCTCCCCCCAATGATCGTTTTCCATAGGCCGACTTCAAGACTTTCCCACATCTCTGGTCATCTCTAGGCTTAGAGGTTGGCTAAGTGCCATTGGCAGGGTGAAATCTCAGCGAGTGTCTACATCACCTCCACATAAGATAAAATACTGAAATGTTCACGGCTCCACAAGTCTAAGGGTCTCCCTGCTTTGGACCTTTTACGGAGGAGAGACTGAGCGTGTTTGGTTCCATGCCTAGATAGATCTTGTGCTTTAGGGAAAGAGTGTACTCGGTAGGAGCCTAGACTTCTACAAAGTATTCCATGTTCACACTGTTCACTGTGGTTGGCTTCCTTACTTTCACTGACTGAAGAAAAAAAAAAAAAAAAAAACAGACAGTGTCCAAGGACGAGGCATTCTAAAGAAGGAACGGAACGTGTGTGGTCCAAGCTACCTGATGTCGCCATCCTCATGGTAGGAAGAGGACTTTTTTGGGGGAGTGGGGAGGCAAAGTAGAAGATACGCAGATAATGTTTGGGGGAAGGAGAAAGAGATTTTAGTCCTAAAGGTGGTCACTTCTCAATGGAAAAGAAAGAAAACGAGGGACAGGCTAAAAATGGGCACAGACGATTGGAAAAGGTGTGTGAAGAAAACGGTCTTTGGAAAGGAATCGGATCCGTGGTCAGGACTGACTGGATAAGATGAGGATGGATTCAAAGACAGAAATGAGTTTTCGTATCAACGTGAAACATGTGCAAAAATAGAATTTAGTTGTCTCTCTATGTTAAAAGGACAAGGTTTGGGTTTAGGGTTTGGGTTTTTCTTTCATCGGTCTGCTCTGTCCATCATGAGAGATCAGATTAGATTAGGAAAGGTTTCTTCCTTTATCTTTAAGGAGAGAAGGGAGGGAAGGAAGGGAGGGAAGGAAGGAAGGAAGGAAGGAAGGAAGGAAGGAAGGAAGGAAGGAAGGAAGGAAGGAAGGAAGGAAGGAAGGAAGGAAAAAGGAAGCAAGAAAGAAAAGCTTATGCCTTGTCAAAAGTCATCACTTATTTTCTAGGTTGCCGTTATCAGGTCTCGGAGGACTCACATCAGCTTAGTCCTCTCGAGATTCAAAGAACCAGGTGTGGCTCGGAACTGAAGAAGAAGCTTCTCTCTCTGCCTAGCAAGTCTCTCCTTGGGATGTCGGTGACCTGGCTAGCGAAGCACTGTTTCACAGTGACCTATATCCGATTAAGTGCTTTACAACCTTTTGGATATTTTGGACACACTTGCCCCCCGGTTGAAGGACAGGTGAAGTCCTTTGGACTTAGAACGCACTTTGAGTTAGGATGCAGGAGGAGAGGGCCCTCGAAATAGCCCAAAAATGTGTTCTCTCTCCTGAGAAACGAGAGAGATGAAACTGAGTACGTTTCTTGGAGAGCATCGATGACACGGGAAGCGTCGTCGAAGAGGAAGGAACAACGTGAAGTCTACTTTGGCTTGTGTCTGTACACCGATGTGTTCTAACTGTTCCAGACATGATGGGATGTTTCTTCCTGGAAGTCTTCTCTGCCCTGGCATAAAGGGTTGTCTGTCGTCGTCAAAATGGAGGCTCACACGAAAGGGACGGAACCCAGTATCAGGGAGGTGTTCTAACCGACGTTCACGCCAAGGCAGCAACAACAGCCTGTGGAAAGGTGGTGGGGGTGGCGGGGCACACGTGGATCGAGTCCATTCTGTCCTGTCAACAGCCGGTCGGGGCTATGGCAGACGGGAGACGGCGGCCCGGCCGGTTGGTTACTCCCTGGCCGACCTCCCCCCTCCCCCACCCCCACCCCCCCACCTTGCATTCCTTCACCCACCCATGGTGCCTTGAAGATGACCCCAATTGTACATAGACATTGGCGGGAAGATTTCTACAGTCTACCGGCAACGTCTGACCTGTCATGCTTGTAACCCTGGGGGGGGGGGGGGAGGGGGGCGGGGGGGAACTATTTTTCTCTCTGGAAAGAAAGCCTCCTCTCTCTGGACCCTCTGAACCCCAGCCACTGGACTTCATTCCACTGCCACTTAGTAGGGGTCATCCAAACATTCTTGTGGCCGTAGGTATGTCTTCCGTGTGGGTTGAAGTCTTCCCTCACTCACTGCAAGCCTGATGTCCTCACCGTGGCACAGAGACCGGTAAAAAAACAAAATGGGTTTGCCACTTGGGGTCTACCTTCCACAGCCTCCCCTGTGATCAGATCACGGCACCCGCTTCGCTGGGCAAATCCTACAATCCTTCACAGAAGCTCTTGCAAACTTTTTGGAACCGTCACTCGTCCAGTCACGCTCGATCATCAGGCAAGGTCGGCAGAACCGATGGAAAGACTGGACTCCAAGGAGAACAAGGATGACTTACACGGGGTTGAATGAACTGATGAACAGGATGATAATGTGTATGACTACTTGTGTAAAGTAGGACGGATTGGGGAAGCGGGGGATAACTTAGGGGGTTGGGATGAACATGTACACATGACTGTACATAAAATCGGTAATCAACAAGCAAGCGCCTCCTACTATATAGCACAGGAAACGCTACTCAATACTTTGTAATAAGCCTATGAGAGAAAAGAATCTGAAAAAAAAAAAAACCCTACGTAAAATACATTTATATATATATATATATATATATATATATACACACACACACACACACACACACACACACACACATACACACACACACGCGTATGTAGGTATATGTATATATATACATGTATGTATATATATATGTATATGTATATATGGAGAGAGAGAGAGAGAGGAGGGAGAGAGAGAGAGAGAGAGAGAGACAGAGACAGAGACAGAGACAGAGAGAGACAGAGACACTGAGACAGAGAGAGACAGAGAGAAAGAAGAGACAGAGAGATAGAGGGATTAGGACTGATTCTTAAATCTTTTGTTTTCCAGAGACAAGGAAAAACAGAAACAAACCAACAAAACCCAATTTTCTTTTTTCTTTTTTTTATTTTTAAAGATGGACATCCATTTGGTAACTTATACCTCTGTCAGCAGGATGGAATCACTGATCTTTTTCTCCCTACCTTCCTTAATTCAGAAACTCTCAGTGAGGCTTCTTATTTCCTTGGCAACCGAGTTATTTGCATACGTTACTTGGAGGCCAAAATTATGTTTCCATAAAACGGGGATACTCACTTGTGGATATGAAGTTCTGGAGCTACTCGTTTCCCTTAGGGTGTTGTTCTTAACCTGAAAACTGGACTGCATCCCGAAGTTTTTTGAGTTCCCTCCAATATCTGGCTACGACTCTCCCCATGAACGTTTGCCATTTTCTCCCACCCTTTTGACTTGGCCTCACTGAGAACTAAAATGGCCCTTTGCCTGAAGCTCTGCAAACGGAAGCTAGAGAACTTGACGAAACGGCCACAACGGCTCCTATGGAAACAATCCTCGTGCCTGTTTCTTTGAGAGCCACTCCGAAATTTGAACCAAACACCCGACGACATCATCAGAGGTGTTTCAGACTTCTAAAGTTGCTTCGACCCTGACATCTAGAAATCTCCTTCTCACACACACACACACACACACACACACACACACACACACACCCCTACACACACGAGTCACCAGCTCAGCTTTAATATGTTCCAAGGAACTTTCAGAGGAGGGAACTCTTGGGCTCCAGAGTAGGCCGCCCCAAAATCTGCCTCCATGCTCTATTGATTATTTTGAATTCAAGTGACTTAAGAACCGGGCAGCACAAGAGGGACACACTGGCCCGCCTTTCTGTCCTCCTGCGGAGGAAGATCTCAAGTGAAGACATCTGCTTCCATGCATGTCCATGATTCTCAAATGGTGTAGTGGGGTTTCCTGGGTTAGGAAAAGGAGGGGACATCTTTTGCCTGGAAAAAAAGGCCTGTTTCTCACACAACCTCCTCCCATCCCTTACCTCTCTCCCTCCTTCCCTCCCTGCAGTTTGGAGGGGACAGCCTAAGGGTGGGGAAATTGGGGAAAGAAAAAAGACAGAGCCATTCATTAAAGAGAAGCTCGAGGCAAAGTCAAAGGCTCCGACTTGGCCGGAGAGCTTTCTGCATTTGAATGGAGCGATTGAACGAGGCCCTGCCGAATGAATCGTCCGGACCTCCCCTCCCCTCCCCCGCTCCTGGCAAAGGTCAGTCCAGGGGACTTAGGAAGGAGCTCTGGAGAAGGAACGGGGGTGGGGGTGGGGGTGGGGGCGGGACCAACAGACAATAGCCGCTGCCTGCCTGCCTGCCTGCCTGCCGGGCTGAGGCCTGAGGCCTGAGGCCTGAGGGCCACCACGCTGGCTCCTGCAACACAATCCCTTCCAGGAAACTGCTGTGATGACTCTTTGGCAGTGAAGGATCAACTCTGAACTCTCTTGGCCTATTTCTGCAAAAGGCCCGAGCCTCAGCTACGACAGATTCTCTGGGTTTCTTGGCACAGGGACTGACCCGCACCCTCCCGTCCTGTCAGATCCTCCTTTGTACACACGCCTCCACTCACTGGAAGGGTTCTTTGGCCTCGTCCAGAAAACGAACACACAAAAAGAAACCCACAAACAAGACTGAAATGATGTGTTGGTAGTTATGGGAAAGAAACCTGCTCCTCTCACACACCTGAGGGCAGGAAGCGAAGGCAGGTTCTCGGCCGGAGGGGGACGGGGTGAACCGAGGTCGGTCAGCGCCCCCCTCCCCCCGCTTCTCTCCCAGGTGACGTGGGCCCCCCTTCCCCGCCTCTCTCTGCGCCCCCCATCCCCACCCCGCCCTGGTTCTGATACTTCACTCGGGAAACTTCTCTAGGCCGGCCGAGATGCCAGCTTGCTGTCCTGCCGTTTCATGCCCATCCCTATCAGCCATGTCCAAAAGGCACAGGAAATCGTGGACAGCAGATAGCGCACCCAGAGGGGTGTGTGTGTGTGTGTGTGTGTGTGTGTGTGTGTGTGTGTGTGTGTGTGTGTGTGTGTGTGTGTGTTTTGGTGGGGTTTCTGTCTGCGTGTGTGTTTGCTTTTGGTTTGGCTTTTTTTTTTTTTTCTTCGATAAACTCGCCCCATTTGGGAGTCGGGTGGAACACGGTGGGTGTCTCCTGGCCTGCCACCCTAACAAACCCCAAAGAGACTCATTTTGGGGTCTCGGCCAGCCAGGTCCCCTTTCTTGGAATTCTGGTTTCACAAATCCGTCTCGTGTCCATGGAATTCTCAGGTCCAGCCATCGACCCTAAGGACGGGGAGGGAAGGTTTTGTCCCGGGGACATCTTCCTTCCTTGCCCGCCTCCTCGGGGTTCCGGACGCTTCGGTATGCTGACGTGCCGTGCCCTCCTCAGCTCCACCCCGACCCCCATCCCAACCCCCCCACCCCCCACCCCCCCGTCTTTGGGAACTCTGTGAACAGGGGTGGTGTTTTTCACAGCCAAACACGCTCTCACCGTAAGACCCGGCCCTCGGAGGACTCCTTGCTATGAATGGACCCGAGGTGACGCGGGGAGTCGAACGGCTGAGGTCCACGCAGAAACCTGCATGCGGACCTTGACGGTGGCGGTTTTATTCCTCACTGCCAAGAACTCTCTCGGAGGTGACCGAGACATGTCTTTCAGGAGGTGAATGGACACGTACGTAGCCTGGGGACGAGCCGTAGGTAACATGCTTTCTCGGAAGAGAAAAACCATGGACGGGATGAACGGGTCAGCGGGGGGGTGGTGGATGGTGGATGAATAGGCGGAGGGCAGAGGACGTTTAAGGCAGGGAAACTCTCCAAAGGTAGGATCCTGATGGTATGAAAACAAACGTTTTGCATAGGGCACTACCTGAGATGGGGTGAATCGAAGGGACCTACCTCTATGGGCCACCACCCCCTCCTCCCCACCATGAAAGCGCCCCAAACAAGCCTGCTCTTTTTACCCCAGTTGAAGACCCTTGCTAAAGCCAGAAGGCAAAACATGACCATGAGAAATCTGACCAGCCGTCGCTTGGGACAAGAGCGAGGCCAATGAATCCAGTGAAAAGTTGACAGAGGGGCCTGGGTCCCTCGGCTCGACCCCTTCACTGAGAAGCCAAAGCCTTTTACGCAGGGATGAGCTTTTCCACACCTAGGTTTCTTTGGCCAGTGCGACGTTCATGAAACACGTTAAAGGAAAATGATCGATCGATGTGTTTGCCGTCTGCCTGAGCGCACGCGATACGAAATAGAAACCGGGGGAGGGGGTGTGTGCTGACGTTCGGGGTCTAATGGGAGAAACCTTGGAGGGTTTTTGCCCTTAGGGTGCCTTGGTCTGGGGTTGACTTGTGTGCGCTGAGAACGAGGGCCGTTATTGAAGGCCCTGTGCAGATTTTGGACACCATGATCCATGGAACCCTGAAGTTTTGGAACCTAGAAATCTTTTGGTCTGCATTTGAGTTGGAAATCTTCTCCTTGACAGAAAGAAGCACACAGAAGGAGGAGGAGGAGGAGGAGGAGGAGGAGGAGGAGGAGGAGGAGGAGGACGAGGAGGAGGAGGAGGAGGAGGAGGACGAGGACGAGGACGAGGACGAGGACGAGGACGAGGACGAGGAGGAGGAGGACGAGGACGAGGACGAGGACGAGGAGGAGGAGGAGGACGAGGACGAGGACGAGGACGAGGACGAGGACGAGGACGAGGACGAGGACGAGGTGGAGGAGGACGAGGAGGAGGACGAGGACGGGGACGAGGTGGAGGAGGACGAGGAGGACGAGGAGGACGAGGAGGACGAGGAGGACGAGGAAGGGAAATGGAACTGCATGATGAGCAGATCAGCTTTTCGATGTCAGCAAAGCACCCGCCGCCCAGTTCTCTGGGTGAACTGTCTTGATCTTGCACATCTCTACCGCCTCTGAAATGTGAACACAGCCTGCGATGGCCTGACTGAGACTAAGGCCAGTGGACTGGATGAGGTAGAACCTGAAACCAAAGGGAAGGAAAAAAAAAAAAAGAAAGAAAGAAAAAACAGAAAAACCAAAACGGAAACAAACAAACAAACAAAAAAAACCCCCAAAAAATAACAACGGGGGGAGGGGAGGGGGACGTGGTCTCTTTAAGAATACAAACCGGTGGAAGGGCTCCCTCAGCCAAACACTAATTTGCCGTCTCCTTCGGGACCAACACGAATCTTAAAAGTCTTTCCCCACAGATAATAAAAAGCCTTAGCCATCGGAGGAAATAAACGTCACCTATTCCAACGGTTCTTTATAGATAAGCAAGAGAGCGAATTTTCGATTGTACTACCTGCTTCGTGGCTGACTAAAAGTTTTTAAATGAAAGCTATGAAATCTCTGGTCATGTCGATCTCTAGGTAGGTAGGTAGGTAGGGAGGGAGGGAGGGAGGGAGGTACGTACGTACGTACGTACGTACGTACGCACGCATGAGACAGACCTACAGACATTTTGGAAAAGGACTGGGGAGTGGCCTAGGGCCAAACAGGCCTTGCCAGCTAAAGAACAGAGGCCCTGGGGGCCTGAGTCTCCGACACACACCCGCACACCCACCCACACCCACCCACCCACGCACACGCACACACACACACACACACACACACACACACACACACACACACACACACACACACACGAGGCTCTCGGGAGTAAAAGATTAACTTTACCTCTGTTGACACCCACGACTATACCTAGTTGTCCCAAGACGAGGAGCTCCACTGTACATTTAACCCTTATCTGTTCCTGTGCTTTCTTGCAGAAAATTCTCATGTGCTTCTTTCCCCTCGTGGAAGCGCTTGCTATTCCCCATAGGTAGCCACCGTGCAACCAGCTGCTGCAGATCCGAGAATTTGGAGGATTTCTGGGAACGATCGGTGATCCCGAGACAAACTCTCCCTTCCGTGATCAGAGCAACTCGGGGAGGTGTCTCTCCCCCCCAACCCCCCCCGCCCCCCCCCCACCGCCTTCTCCCTTGTGTACCAGCTATCTCTTTTAATAAAATAATAATAATGATAATAATAATAATAAAATAAATTTTAAAAAAAGTTTTGCTTTGCTGACCTTAGAGTCTTGTGGAAGCGATCTTCGTTTCTATGGCACTGCTGTGCAAGAATCTGGGAAGGGCATGGTAACAGGTATGTCTGTAGCTA
>NW_028138943.1:132500-135000 GCF_964270905.1 Leucopleurus acutus
TGTGGATGGGGAAGTGTTGGGGAGAGGTAGCCGGGCCGAGGTCCGGGGAGCGCCCCCGAGGTTCGTGGATGGGCCCCGCTGCCGGGCGCCGTGATTTTTTTCGCCTGAAATGGGCCTTTTTTACCACCAGATAGGTGCTGACACCGTCTCCTCTGGCGTGTCTCGCTGGGGGTTCTGGGACTCTGGACGCGCGCGGGGCGCTGGGCTTTGGACCGCCGTCTGGCGCCCGAACCGGCCCTTGCCGCTTGAGCCGCCCGCTTGGGCCTGCGCGCCGGCTCTCGTGTGTGCGCCCGGCTGACCCGACCCGCGGTGCCGCCTCCGGTCTCTGGCTCACCCGAGGGCGGCGGGGCGAGGTGGTGCGTGGGTCTTCTACCCCGTGTGACTCCCCTTCCCCGCCGCAGGCACCCGGGGGTTGGCTGAGACGACCCCACCCCGCAGGCTCCGTGCCACGTGTCAGGCGTTCTCCTCGCGGGGTCGTCGGCCACTGTTGCCCGAGAAGGCAGAGAGAGAGAAGGGGGGGCTGGGTGCCGGCTGAGGCTGAAGCAGGCTCCTCCGGTGAGGGTCCTCGCCGTGGCCCTCCCCCCTCGGGGCCCTCGTGGCCCCTGGCTCTCTGGATTGACTGATCGATGTGGTGATGTCGCGCTCTCCTGGGCCGGGCCTTAAGTCGCGCCAGTCGAGGGACGGACGTTCTTGGCGAACGGGACCGCTCTTCTCGTTCTGTCCGCGGGCCCCTCGCCTCTCTTGTCACGCCCTGCCCGGCCTGCCGAGGGGTGTGTGGGAGGCAGGGGTGGTGGTCTCCGGCCCTGGCCTGCGGTCTCCCGCCTCCTGCCTCACGGCGTGGGCGGGGCCGTGGTCCTCGGACGCAGCAGACGCTCTCGCTTCGCCTCCTTGGCGTGTGCCTCGCGGGCGGTCCTCCCCGCGTCGGTGGGGGCCGTCCCGCCGCTGCGCCGCGCGCCCGCTGCCGGCGCGTGAGCGTGACTTGCTCGGTCCTCTGTGGTGCCCCTGGAGCGCTCCAGGTCGTCCCTCAGGCGCGCGAGGCCGAGCGGTGGTGTCGTTCCCTTTTCCCAGCGTGCTCCTCGGGGTCTCCGCCGCGGTGGTGTGTCCCGTGAGTGGCTCTCGCGGGGGGGGTCGAGACGGTAAAGGGCGCGGGGGCTTGCCTCTGTTTCTCTGCTTCGGTGGGGGACGGGGGCCTGCCGCCTCGTCGCCATCGTCCTCCCACGGTGTGCCGTGGGGGGACTGACTTCGTGGCCGGGCCGACGCCGCGTGTGCCGCCGCCCCCCACTTGCGTGTGTGGGGGGAGTCGCACAGGGGCGTGGGTGCGATCGTGTCGGGCCGGGGCCTGCGAGAAGGGGGGGCGTCTGTCGCGCTTCTCGGGCGTGCTCCCCCCTTCCGGAGCCCGGTGGACGAGCCTGGGGGGCGGCAGAGGCTGTGCCCCCGAGGCTGTGGCCGCGAACGCTCCAGTGGGCCGTGTGCTTACCCATACCGCAGACCCCCCCCACCCCTCCCACGGCCAGTCGTGGACTTGGTGGCTCGTGGAGCGCCTCCGTGGGCCCGAAGGGCAGAGACGATGGGTGGGGGATGACGCACCCTCGGTGAGAAAGCCTTCTCTAGCGATCCGAGAGGGAGCCTTGGGGTACCGGACCCCCCAGCCGCTGCCCCTCCCGAGCGTGCGGTGGCCACGGTGGCCACCGCCAGAGCCACGTGGGCGGCAGAGGCCCTCGCCCTCGCGGGAGGGCTTGCGCCGGCCCCGCGGTGGGGCCGAGCGCCGCTCTTTGTCTACCGCGGCCCGCGCCTCCCCCCTCTGAGTCGGGGGAGGGTCCCGCCAGGCCGGCGTCCGGCGCGGGGCCGTGTGTGCGCGTGCGCGTGCGGTGACTGACCCGCGCGGTGGCGAGCCCGAGGTGGGGTTCGGGGACGCACGGGCGTCCCGACTCCCCAGTCCCGCAGCCGCGAGGAGCCCGTCGCGCCTGCCCTCGCCGCGAGTCGCGGCCGGGGGCGGTGTGTGGGCACGGTGCGGGTCGCCTCGCTCGGGAGCGTTTCCCTGGGGCGCGAGCCCCGGGGGTCGGACTCAGATGAAGGCGGATGTGGCGAAGGACGGAGGAGGTTGAGTTTGGGCGGACGGGTCCCTCCGTGTCACGCGGGGGGAAAACCGTCGCACACGGGCCCCGGCGGCGGGGCCGGGTCGTGGGAGACCCCGGGGTGGCCGGGGCCGGCCGGCGTCCCAGGCGTCGTGGGACCGCCCTCGTGTGTGTGGCGGTGGGACCCCGCGCTCGTTTCCCTGGCGGGCCCGGTCGTGCCTCGGCCCTTCCCGTCCCTGGGCGGGCGCCCCTGCGCCCCTGCCCCGCGGCCCTCGCCGCCGTGTGTGCGCGTGCCGTCCCCTCCCCGTGGCCGCCGGCCCTCCCCGGCCCCCAGCCCTCCGTGCCCCCTTCCCCGTCTGGGATCGAGCCGGCCTCGCCCACGTGAGGGTGTCGCCCGCCGCGGCCGCCGCGGCCGGCGGCGTCCC
>NW_028138943.1:147500-157500 GCF_964270905.1 Leucopleurus acutus
CGACAACGGGGAACGGCCAAAGGAAATTCTTAGCTCCGAGTTCTAAATCCTCGGCGTACTCGTGACGGCTGAGGCCGCCCTGCCGCTGTCAACCTTCCGTGGAATCGCAGGGACGTTGGAGAAAAATGCTTCCGGGTCCGCGGTCCGCGGTCCCCGGTCCCCGGCCCCCGGTGTCCCCAGGTCCCCAGTGCCCCGTCCGCGGCCGTCGCTGAGCGGTGAAATGCGCACCAGGAGGATCGGGTTCGTCATCGTGTCCCCGCCGCCCCGCCGCCCCGCCGCCCCGCTGCTCCCGATCCCGATCCCGATCCCGATGCGGCCCGCTCACTCGACTGCCCGTTGTCGGGCGCCACCTGCCGGTCGGTCGCTTTTTATACGGTCCAAAGAGGTCGACCAGATGGCTGGGCCGGCTGGGTGGGCGGGGCCAACCTCTGAGTGACGGAGGTATTTGACTGGGAGCAAGGAGGGCAGGGGATTCTAGATCGTGGGCCGGAGGCCAGGGAGGGGGGAGAGGGATGGTAGCCACTCTATTTTTGTTCTTTTTTAATGAACGCTTTTAAAACTCATTCATTCATTCATTCATTCATTCACTCACTCACTCACTCACTCACTCACTCACTTACTCATTCATTCAATTCCGTGCAGTGGAAGGATGGAGACCTAACCTAACCACTAGACCGCCAGGGAAGCCCTTAGCCACGCTAGCCCTCATCCATGTTTTTCAGGATCATTGAGAATCATTCATCTGACGGGATGGACTGGAGAGATCTTGTCCACGCATACAGGAGAGATCCATTGGAGGTTCCAGAACTTGGGTCTCTTGGCAAGGGCGTATCATGTTTAACATGGAAAGGACTATGCCAACGGTGGTCTCAGAATGAATGGAGTGTGCAAAGAGGTAGAAAGAGAGGTTCCCGACTTGGGGGGGGGGTGCGGGGAGGGGGGAAAGCCCCAACCACGTCGCCTCGTCCTCCATCCATCCCGACCAGGGTCACGGGCAGAACACAAGGGGCGGCTTCCCTCACTGGGGGCCCCGAACTTAGAAAACTCTCATCTCTGCCAAAAGACAAGCAGTGCTGGCTGGGGCTGGCACATTCTCTTCTTCTCATGGGACTGACGTTGATCTCCATAGCTCAGAAAACACGTGCGAACACTCAGAAGATACCCAAGCACTGTGTCCTTTACCTGGCTCCCTGTCGCTCACTCTCCGCCTCTGTCTCTGCCACTCGCTGTCTCTTTCTTTCTCCCGGTCTCTCTCTCTCTCTCTCTCTCTCTCTCTCTCTCTCTCTCTCTCTCTCTCTCTCTTCTCTCTCTCGCGCGCGCGCGCGCGCGCGCTCGCGCTCTCCCCCACCCCTGCTCTTCCTCCCCCACTTTATCTCTTTCTTCCCGCCTCCTCTCTTTCTTTCTCTCTGTCTCCCTCTCTGTCTCTCTGCCTCTCGTCTCTCTCTGTCTCTGTCTCTGTCTCTCTCCACACCCCCCCCCCCGTCTCTCCCTCCCTGTCCCTCCCTGTCCCTCCCTGTCTCTCCCTCTCTGTCTCTCCCTCCCTCCCTCCCTCCCTCCCTCCCTCCCTCCCTCCCTCTTTTTCCTCTCTCTCCCTCTCCTGGCCTCTCCTCCACGTTCTCCCTTCCTCGCTTTCTGTCTCCCTCTCCCTCACCCATCCCCACTCCCCCCCATCCCCGGTCATGGGACATCCTCATTTTCCATGAGAACTCATGGAGATGGAAGGGATGTTGGACTGATGTTCGCGTGCTACCGGATCCCACTCCCACAGGGATAGCTGCTGCACTGCCTTTGGCAGGCCATGGTGGGTGGGGGTGGTGTCTCTTCTTCTGTATCGGTAGAAATGATTTCAAGAGGAGGCAGGATGGGCATAGGTCCGCTGCCTCACACCAAGGCCCTTTGGGAGCATTTCAGTGAATCGGGACAGAACATTTTTCTCCGTGCGGGGAGGGAACCGGAATAGGGCAAACCACCCCGAAATGGACCGCTTTGGCACACAGATGAGTTGAGTTCGAATTGAAGGCGCTTCAGAAACGACGGGTGGGCGACGAGGACGCTCTGCCGCTCTGCCTCTCCCTCTTCTTCCTGACCTGAAAGGAGGACCAAGATCTTCCTCGAGAAGAAGCTCAAACTCAGAGCCCGCCCTTTCGAGTGACTCCTGGCTTGGGCTTCTCCTGCGTGGGGGTCACGGTGCACGCGTTCCTCAGCCGTGGGTCGCTCTCTTCTCGAGCTGTCTTTTGGGGACAGGGGCCTCTCAGGCAAGAACTCAGAAGGATCGTCGAGGGAACGTCGTTTTTCCTCTCCCACGACTGATGAATGCAGACAGACACACAGGAATCTCGCCCCCCGCTTCCACCCCCGCCCCCCACCCCCCACCCCAAGTGGGAGGAGTCGCCGGACATCCTTGGGGTCACACACAGCCAGCCTCCGTGGCTCTTCTATGTTGCCAGGCTCCCTGGCCTTCACTGACCCCGCACGCCCCCAGTGAAGTTGCATCATCGTTCATAGTGTAAATGCTGTGAGAAGATAAGCTTTTCAAAATAAAATTCTCCCTGCCTTTCCTTCCCAAGAACACCATGAACACCTACTGTCATGTGCAGTGCTTATGGACCCACCTGGACCAGAGGACCCTCTCCGACAGACACCCTCCCCACCCCACCCCACCCCACCCCACCCCACCCCACCCCACCCCACCCCCAGGAACTCACTTGCTCCGAGTCATCGAGGAGAGGGTGTCTGGTTCCGTGTCTTAAATGGGTGGGCCAATGACACGTCATCTCCTAGTAAGCCATCGGGTTCACCGGTTTGGGTTCGGGTTCGGTGGCATGAAGTACATTTACGTCCTCCTTGAGTTTGACTTTGAAAGTCTTGGGGCCCTGAGTAGGCCGCCCCCAAACGTGCCTCCGTGGCATAGAGAAGTTTTGGAATTAGACTGACAACACCACGAGAGGGACACTCTGACTCTCTTTTACTTCTCCCCTCTGAAATCAGGAAGAAAATCTCTCACGTGAAAGGGGAGGGGGGCGGGAGGTGTAGACATCATGACGAAATGAACCGCCCTCATGCCTCGTGAAATGTTCACGAATCATCTGAGTAGGACTGCTCATAACGAATAGAGGGCATAGATGTTAACGAGATAAGGATGTTTAAGGGGAACTCTCCCCCCAATGATCGTTTTCCATAGGCCGACTTCAAGACTTTCCCACATCTCTGGTCATCTCTAGGCTTAGAGGTTGGCTAAGTGCCATTGGCAGGGTGAAATCTCAGCGAGTGTCTACATCACCTCCACATAAGATAAAATACTGAAATGTTCACGGCTCCACAAGTCTAAGGGTCTCCCTGCTTTGGACCTTTTACGGAGGAGAGACTGAGCGTGTTTGGTTCCATGCCTAGATAGATCTTGTGCTTTAGGGAAAGAGTGTACTCGGTAGGAGCCTAGACTTCTACAAAGTATTCCATGTTCACACTGTTCACTGTGGTTGGCTTCCTTACTTTCACTGACTGAAGAAAAAAAAAAAAAAAAAAACAGACAGTGTCCAAGGACGAGGCATTCTAAAGAAGGAACGGAACGTGTGTGGTCCAAGCTACCTGATGTCGCCATCCTCATGGTAGGAAGAGGACTTTTTTGGGGGAGTGGGGAGGCAAAGTAGAAGATACGCAGATAATGTTTGGGGGAAGGAGAAAGAGATTTTAGTCCTAAAGGTGGTCACTTCTCAATGGAAAAGAAAGAAAACGAGGGACAGGCTAAAAATGGGCACAGACGATTGGAAAAGGTGTGTGAAGAAAACGGTCTTTGGAAAGGAATCGGATCCGTGGTCAGGACTGACTGGATAAGATGAGGATGGATTCAAAGACAGAAATGAGTTTTCGTATCAACGTGAAACATGTGCAAAAATAGAATTTAGTTGTCTCTCTATGTTAAAAGGACAAGGTTTGGGTTTAGGGTTTGGGTTTTTCTTTCATCGGTCTGCTCTGTCCATCATGAGAGATCAGATTAGATTAGGAAAGGTTTCTTCCTTTATCTTTAAGGAGAGAAGGGAGGGAAGGAAGGGAGGGAAGGAAGGAAGGAAGGAAGGAAGGAAGGAAGGAAGGAAGGAAGGAAGGAAGGAAGGAAGGAAGGAAGGAAGGAAGGAAAAAGGAAGCAAGAAAGAAAAGCTTATGCCTTGTCAAAAGTCATCACTTATTTTCTAGGTTGCCGTTATCAGGTCTCGGAGGACTCACATCAGCTTAGTCCTCTCGAGATTCAAAGAACCAGGTGTGGCTCGGAACTGAAGAAGAAGCTTCTCTCTCTGCCTAGCAAGTCTCTCCTTGGGATGTCGGTGACCTGGCTAGCGAAGCACTGTTTCACAGTGACCTATATCCGATTAAGTGCTTTACAACCTTTTGGATATTTTGGACACACTTGCCCCCCGGTTGAAGGACAGGTGAAGTCCTTTGGACTTAGAACGCACTTTGAGTTAGGATGCAGGAGGAGAGGGCCCTCGAAATAGCCCAAAAATGTGTTCTCTCTCCTGAGAAACGAGAGAGATGAAACTGAGTACGTTTCTTGGAGAGCATCGATGACACGGGAAGCGTCGTCGAAGAGGAAGGAACAACGTGAAGTCTACTTTGGCTTGTGTCTGTACACCGATGTGTTCTAACTGTTCCAGACATGATGGGATGTTTCTTCCTGGAAGTCTTCTCTGCCCTGGCATAAAGGGTTGTCTGTCGTCGTCAAAATGGAGGCTCACACGAAAGGGACGGAACCCAGTATCAGGGAGGTGTTCTAACCGACGTTCACGCCAAGGCAGCAACAACAGCCTGTGGAAAGGTGGTGGGGGTGGCGGGGCACACGTGGATCGAGTCCATTCTGTCCTGTCAACAGCCGGTCGGGGCTATGGCAGACGGGAGACGGCGGCCCGGCCGGTTGGTTACTCCCTGGCCGACCTCCCCCCTCCCCCACCCCCACCCCCCCACCTTGCATTCCTTCACCCACCCATGGTGCCTTGAAGATGACCCCAATTGTACATAGACATTGGCGGGAAGATTTCTACAGTCTACCGGCAACGTCTGACCTGTCATGCTTGTAACCCTGGGGGGGGGGGGGAGGGGGGCGGGGGGGAACTATTTTTCTCTCTGGAAAGAAAGCCTCCTCTCTCTGGACCCTCTGAACCCCAGCCACTGGACTTCATTCCACTGCCACTTAGTAGGGGTCATCCAAACATTCTTGTGGCCGTAGGTATGTCTTCCGTGTGGGTTGAAGTCTTCCCTCACTCACTGCAAGCCTGATGTCCTCACCGTGGCACAGAGACCGGTAAAAAAACAAAATGGGTTTGCCACTTGGGGTCTACCTTCCACAGCCTCCCCTGTGATCAGATCACGGCACCCGCTTCGCTGGGCAAATCCTACAATCCTTCACAGAAGCTCTTGCAAACTTTTTGGAACCGTCACTCGTCCAGTCACGCTCGATCATCAGGCAAGGTCGGCAGAACCGATGGAAAGACTGGACTCCAAGGAGAACAAGGATGACTTACACGGGGTTGAATGAACTGATGAACAGGATGATAATGTGTATGACTACTTGTGTAAAGTAGGACGGATTGGGGAAGCGGGGGATAACTTAGGGGGTTGGGATGAACATGTACACATGACTGTACATAAAATCGGTAATCAACAAGCAAGCGCCTCCTACTATATAGCACAGGAAACGCTACTCAATACTTTGTAATAAGCCTATGAGAGAAAAGAATCTGAAAAAAAAAAAAAACCCTACGTAAAATACATTTATATATATATATATATATATATATATATACACACACACACACACACACACACACACACACACATACACACACACACGCGTATGTAGGTATATGTATATATATACATGTATGTATATATATATGTATATGTTTATATGGAGAGAGAGAGAGAGAGGAGGGAGAGAGAGAGAGAGAGAGAGAGACAGAGACAGAGACAGAGACAGAGAGAGACAGAGACACTGAGACAGAGACAGAGAGAAAGAAGAGACAGAGAGATAGAGGGATTAGGACTGATTCTTAAATCTTTTGTTTTCCAGAGACAAGGAAAAACAGAAACAAACCAACAAAACCCAATTTTCTTTTTTCTTTTTTTTATTTTTAAAGATGGACATCCATTTGGTAACTTATACCTCTGTCAGCAGGATGGAATCACTGATCTTTTTCTCCCTACCTTCCTTAATTCAGAAACTCTCAGTGAGGCTTCTTATTTCCTTGGCAACCGAGTTATTTGCATACGTTACTTGGAGGCCAAAATTATGTTTCCATAAAACGGGGATACTCACTTGTGGATATGAAGTTCTGGAGCTACTCGTTTCCCTTAGGGTGTTGTTCTTAACCTGAAAACTGGACTGCATCCCGAAGTTTTTTGAGTTCCCTCCAATATCTGGCTACGACTCTCCCCATGAACGTTTGCCATTTTCTCCCACCCTTTTGACTTGGCCTCACTGAGAACTAAAATGGCCCTTTGCCTGAAGCTCTGCAAACGGAAGCTAGAGAACTTGACGAAACGGCCACAACGGCTCCTATGGAAACAATCCTCGTGCCTGTTTCTTTGAGAGCCACTCCGAAATTTGAACCAAACACCCGACGACATCATCAGAGGTGTTTCAGACTTCTAAAGTTGCTTCGACCCTGACATCTAGAAATCTCCTTCTCACACACACACACACACACACACACACACACACACACACCCCTACACACACGAGTCACCAGCTCAGCTTTAATATGTTCCAAGGAACTTTCAGAGGAGGGAACTCTTGGGCTCCAGAGTAGGCCGCCCCAAAATCTGCCTCCATGCTCTATTGATTATTTTGAATTCAAGTGACTTAAGAACCGGGCAGCACAAGAGGGACACACTGGCCCGCCTTTCTGTCCTCCTGCGGAGGAAGATCTCAAGTGAAGACATCTGCTTCCATGCATGTCCATGATTCTCAAATGGTGTAGTGGGGTTTCCTGGGTTAGGAAAAGGAGGGGACATCTTTTGCCTGGAAAAAAAGGCCTGTTTCTCACACAACCTCCTCCCATCCCTTACCTCTCTCCCTCCTTCCCTCCCTGCAGTTTGGAGGGGACAGCCTAAGGGTGGGGAAATTGGGGAAAGAAAAAAGACAGAGCCATTCATTAAAGAGAAGCTCGAGGCAAAGTCAAAGGCTCCGACTTGGCCGGAGAGCTTTCTGCATTTGAATGGAGCGATTGAACGAGGCCCTGCCGAATGAATCGTCCGGACCTCCCCTCCCCTCCCCCGCTCCTGGCAAAGGTCAGTCCAGGGGACTTAGGAAGGAGCTCTGGAGAAGGAACGGGGGTGGGGGTGGGGGTGGGGGCGGGACCAACAGACAATAGCCGCTGCCTGCCTGCCTGCCTGCCTGCCGGGCTGAGGCCTGAGGCCTGAGGCCTGAGGGCCACCACGCTGGCTCCTGCAACACAATCCCTTCCAGGAAACTGCTGTGATGACTCTTTGGCAGTGAAGGATCAACTCTGAACTCTCTTGGCCTATTTCTGCAAAAGGCCCGAGCCTCAGCTACGACAGATTCTCTGGGTTTCTTGGCACAGGGACTGACCCGCACCCTCCCGTCCTGTCAGATCCTCCTTTGTACACACGCCTCCACTCACTGGAAGGGTTCTTTGGCCTCGTCCAGAAAACGAACACACAAAAAGAAACCCACAAACAAGACTGAAATGATGTGTTGGTAGTTATGGGAAAGAAACCTGCTCCTCTCACACACCTGAGGGCAGGAAGCGAAGGCAGGTTCTCGGCCGGAGGGGGACGGGGTGAACCGAGGTCGGTCAGCGCCCCCCTCCCCCCGCTTCTCTCCCAGGTGACGTGGGCCCCCCTTCCCCGCCTCTCTCTGCGCCCCCCATCCCCACCCCGCCCTGGTTCTGATACTTCACTCGGGAAACTTCTCTAGGCCGGCCGAGATGCCAGCTTGCTGTCCTGCCGTTTCATGCCCATCCCTATCAGCCATGTCCAAAAGGCACAGGAAATCGTGGACAGCAGATAGCGCACCCAGAGGGGTGTGTGTGTGTGTGTGTGTGTGTGTGTGTGTGTGTGTGTGTGTGTGTGTGTGTGTGTGTGTGTGTTTTGGTGGGGTTTCTGTCTGCGTGTGTGTTTGCTTTTGGTTTGGCTTTTTTTTTTTTTTCTTCGATAAACTCGCCCCATTTGGGAGTCGGGTGGAACACGGTGGGTGTCTCCTGGCCTGCCACCCTAACAAACCCCAAAGAGACTCATTTTGGGGTCTCGGCCAGCCAGGTCCCCTTTCTTGGAATTCTGGTTTCACAAATCCGTCTCGTGTCCATGGAATTCTCAGGTCCAGCCATCGACCCTAAGGACGGGGAGGGAAGGTTTTGTCCCGGGGACATCTTCCTTCCTTGCCCGCCTCCTCGGGGTTCCGGACGCTTCGGTATGCTGACGTGCCGTGCCCTCCTCAGCTCCACCCCGACCCCCATCCCAACCCCCCCACCCCCCACCCCCCCGTCTTTGGGAACTCTGTGAACAGGGGTGGTGTTTTTCACAGCCAAACACGCTCTCACCGTAAGACCCGGCCCTCGGAGGACTCCTTGCTATGAATGGACCCGAGGTGACGCGGGGAGTCGAACGGCTGAGGTCCACGCAGAAACCTGCATGCGGACCTTGACGGTGGCGGTTTTATTCCTCACTGCCAAGAACTCTCTCGGAGGTGACCGAGACATGTCTTTCAGGAGGTGAATGGACACGTACGTAGCCTGGGGACGAGCCGTAGGTAACATGCTTTCTCGGAAGAGAAAAACCATGGACGGGATGAACGGGTCAGCGGGGGGGTGGTGGATGGTGGATGAATAGGCGGAGGGCAGAGGACGTTTAAGGCAGGGAAACTCTCCAAAGGTAGGATCCTGATGGTATGAAAACAAACGTTTTGCATAGGGCACTACCTGAGATGGGGTGAATCGAAGGGACCTACCTCTATGGGCCACCACCCCCTCCTCCCCACCATGAAAGCGCCCCAAACAAGCCTGCTCTTTTTACCCCAGTTGAAGACCCTTGCTAAAGCCAGAAGGCAAAACATGACCATGAGAAATCTGACCAGCCGTCGCTTGGGACAAGAGCGAGGCCAATGAATCCAGTGAAAAGTTGACAGAGGGGCCTGGGTCCCTCGGCTCGACCCCTTCACTGAGAAGCCAAAGCCTTTTACGCAGGGATGAGCTTTTCCACACCTAGGTTTCTTTGGCCAGTGCGACGTTCATGAAACACGTTAAAGGAAAATGATCGATCGATGTGTTTGCCGTCTGCCTGAGCGCACGCGATACGAAATAGAAACCGGGGGAGGGGGTGTGTGCTGACGTTCGGGGTCTAATGGGAGAAACCTTGGAGGGTTTTTGCCCTTAGGGTGCCTTGGTCTGGGGTTGACTTGTGTGCGCTGAGAACGAGGGCCGTTATTGAAGGCCCTGTGCAGATTTTGGACACCATGATCCATGGAACCCTGAAGTTTTGGAACCTAGAAATCTTTTGGTCTGCATTTGAGTTGGAAATCTTCTCCTTGACAGAAAGAAGCACACAGAAGGAGGAGGAGGAGGAGGAGGAGGAGGAGGAGGAGGAGGAGGAGGAGGACGAGGAGGAGGAGGAGGAGGAGGAGGACGAGGACGAGGACGAGGACGAGGACGAGGACGAGGACGAGGAGGAGGAGGACGAGGACGAGGACGAGGACGAGGAGGAGGAGGAGGACGAGGACGAGGACGAGGACGAGGACGAGGACGAGGACGAGGACGAGGACGAGGTGGAGGAGGACGAGGAGGAGGACGAGGACGGGGACGAGGTGGAGGAGGACGAGGAGGACGAGGAGGACGAGGAGGACGAGGAGGACGAGGAAGGGAAATGGAACTGCATGATGAGCACTGCATGATGAGCAGATCAGCTTTTCGATGTCAGCAAAGCACCCGCCGCCCAGTTCTCTGGGTGAACTGTCTTGATCTTGCACATCTCTACCGCCTCCGAAATGTGAACACAG
>NW_028138943.1:162500-165000 GCF_964270905.1 Leucopleurus acutus
CGGGGACGTTGGAGCCGTTGTCGGGAGCCACCTGGCGGCCGCTTTTATATTGTCCCTCGTCTCTGGAGCTTCGGCGACCTTCGTGAGGGCTGTGACTCGGCCGCCGGGCCCGAGGCAGAGTTCCGGGAGCCGGGCGACGCTGGCGGTGACTGTCCCGGTGGCGCCCGGGCGTGGGCGCCTCCTGCTGTCGCTTGAGATTGGGCGTGCAGGCCTATGAGGGTGTGCCTGTCGCCGCGCTCTCGAGCCGGTCTGTGGGGCCGCCTGGCCTGGTCGACCAGCATCCGGCCGCGGGGACCGACCCGGCCACCCGACCCTCCTTCTTTCCTTCCTTCTTTCCTTCCTTCCTTCCTTCCCTCCCTCCCTCCCTCCCTGCCCCCACCCCCCCACCGCCCGGTCCCCACAGCGCCCCGCTCCGGAGGTGGGGACCGGCCCGTGCCCGTGCCCGTGCGTTTAGGCCGGTGGAGGGCGCGACGGGCTCGTTGGCGGGCGCGCGTGGGTCCCGGTGGTCGGATTCTTTCTGACCGATGCTTTTCCGAGTCGGACTCCGGAGGTGGGGACCGGGCTGGGCCGCGAGGGGTGACCCGGAGAGAGAGGCCCGGGCCCGGGTGCGGTCCCTCGTGGGCTCCGGTCGCCTGGGAGGTGCCTCCGTGCGAAAATGTTTAAGTCCCCCTGGGTCCGGGGACGCGGACGGACCGGGACCTGCTCGCGCGGGTGGCCGGGGAGGGCGCACCCGGCCCTTGAGCGGGCCCACGTGGGTCCCGGTCGGCGGACGCGACTTTTTCTCACCCTCCCCCGCCCCCTCCTCCACCGCGAGTCCCGGCCGGGGTGGGGGTGGCGGTGGGGACCGGCCCGAGTCGTACTGGGTGGCCCGGATAGGGCGGCCTGGGCCCGGGCGCGGTCCCTCGTGGGCCCCGCTCGTCAGAGGCGGCAGAGTGGGATATTTCCTTTTCTTTAACCGAGTCTTCGCCCGGGGACACGGAGGGACCCGCGGTACGGTACCTGCTCGCGCGGGCGATCCGGGGAGGGCGACCCCGGCCCGCTCGCTGCCTCTGCCACGTTTTCCCGGCCCTCCCGCCCCGCCCCGCCCCGTCCCGCCCCGCCCCACTCTGCCGCCCCCCACCCCCCCGGGCTCCTCGGGTCGACCAGATGGCCCCGAGAGAGCTCCGGGGCTGCTGTGGATGGGGAAGTGTTGGGGAGAGGTAGCCGGGCCGAGGTCCGGGGAGCGCCCCCGAGGTTCGTGGATGGGCCCCGCTGCCGGGCGCCGTGATTTTTTTCGCCTGAAATGGGCCTTTTTTACCACCAGATAGGTGCTGACACGGTCTCCTCTGGCGTGTCTCGCTGGGGGTTCTGGGACTCTGGACGCGCGCGGGGCGCTGGGCTTTGGACCGCCGTCTGGCGCCCGAACCGGCCCTTGCCGCTTGAGCCGCCCGCTTGGGCCTGCGCGCCGGCTCTCGTGTGTGCGCCCGGCTGACCCGACCCGCGGTGCCGCCTCCGGTCTCTGGCTCACCCGAGGGCGGCGGGGCGAGGTGGTGCGTGGGTCTTCTACCCCGTGTGACTCCCCTTCCCCGCCGCAGGCACCCGGGGGTTGGCTGAGACGACCCCACCCCGCAGGCTCCGTGCCACGTGTCAGGCGTTCTCCTCGCGGGGTCGTCGGCCACTGTTGCCCGAGAAGGCAGAGAGAGAGAAGGGGGGGCTGGGTGCCGGCTGAGGCTGAAGCAGGCTCCTCCGGTGAGGGTCCTCGCCGTGGCCCTCCCCCCTCGGGGCCCTCGTGGCCCCTGGCTCTCTGGATTGACTGATCGATGTGGTGATGTCGCGCTCTCCTGGGCCGGGCCTTAAGTCGCGCCAGTCGAGGGACGGACGTTCTTGGCGAACGGGACCGCTCTTCTCGTTCTGTCCGCGGGCCCCTCGCCTCTCTTGTCACGCCCTGCCCGGCCTGCCGAGGGGTGTGTGGGAGGCAGGGGTGGTGGTCTCCGGCCCTGGCCTGCGGTCTCCCGCCTCCTGCCTCACGGCGTGGGCGGGGCCGTGGTCCTCGGACGCAGCAGACGCTCTCGCTTCGCCTCCTTGGCGTGTGCCTCGCGGGCGGTCCTCCCCGCGTCGGTGGGGGCCGTCCCGCCGCTGCGCCGCGCGCCCGCTGCCGGCGCGTGAGCGTGACTTGCTCGGTCCTCTGTGGTGCCCCTGGAGCGCTCCAGGTCGTCCCTCAGGCGCGCGAGGCCGAGCGGTGGTGTCGTTCCCTTTTCCCAGCGTGCTCCTCGGGGTCTCCGCCGCGGTGGTGTGTCCCGTGAGTGGCTCTCGCGGGGGGGGTCGAGACGGTAAAGGGCGCGGGGGCTTGCCTCTGTTTCTCTGCTTCGGTGGGGGACGGGGGCCTGCCGCCTCGTCGCCATCGTCCTCCCACGGTGTGCCGTGGGGGGACTGACTTCGTGGCCGGGCCGACGCCGCGTGTGCCGCCGCCCCCCACTTGCGTGTGTGGGGGGAGTCGCACAGGGGCGTGGGTGCGATCGTG
>NW_028138943.1:170000-172500 GCF_964270905.1 Leucopleurus acutus
GTCGTGGGTCCTCCGCTCCGTGCCCTCCGCCCCCTCGGCGGGCGCCTCTTTACCTGTGTCCCGAGCCCCGGGACCTCGCCTCCCTCCGTCGTCCGTCCGGCTCTCTCTCTCTTTCACGCCCTCCCTCCCCGTGCGCCCCCTGCCCGCGCTCGCCACCCGCTTCCCGTCGAAGCTCCCCTTACGCCCTCGGTGGCGACAAGGGGGGCCCCGGGAACGCGGGCGCGGGCCGGGCTAGGGCCACGGGGGCCGGGGGTTTGGGGTTCAGGAGCAGAGAGGGCCGTGTCCGGGCGCGAGCGTGGGGAAGGTCTCCGCCCGGTTTCGGGGACACACGGGTGGGGGCGTCGTCGGGCGGTGGCCGTGGTGTCTCGTGTGGCGGTCGGCCCGGCCCCCCCGGCCGGGGTCCCGCGTCACGGGCCGGTAGCGCCGAGGCCCCGCGTGTTGCGGGCGGCCGCGGGCGGAGAAGCGTGTCGGTCGGTGTCCGGGCGGCGGTGAGCGTGGGGGCGCCCCGCGCCCAGCCCCACCCCCCACGCCTCGCCCGCCTCCCCCCTCTCCAGGTACCTAGCGCGTCCCGGCGCGGAGGTTTAAAGACCCATGGGGGGTCGCCCGTCCGCCTTGGGGTCGGGGCGGTCGGGCCCGCGGGGAGTCGGGAGGCCCCTCCCTTCTCCCCCAGGCTCCGCTTCACCCCCCCCACCACCGGCACCTCACCACACACGGGGCCGGGGCGCCGCGCCGCCGCGGCGCCGCCGGTCCACCCCGCCGCGGCCGTCGGGAGGGGGCTACCCGGCGGCCGTGGTGCGGGCCGGGGCCGTGCGCCGCGCGCCTGCGCGCCCCGCGTCCCCTGTGTGTGTGTGTGTGTCTGTGTGTGCGTGCGCACGCACGGTTGGGTTGGGGGGGGACAGGTGGGAACCCCCCGGGCGCCTGTGGGGTGTCCGAGCCCGCCCCGCCCGCGGGGTCGGTGCCGGGCGCCCCGTGGTGTGAAACCCTCCGGCCCCCTCCGGTCTGCTTGTTTTCTGTCTGACTTGGCCGGCCAGGGGCAGCCCCTCCGGGGGAAGGTGCCGTGCCACCGGCGGGGGGCCCTCCCCCGCCGAAACCCAGAGAAACCAAAACTCGTACGACTCTTAGCGGTGGATCACTCGGCTCGTGCGTCGATGAAGAACGCAGCTAGCTGCGAGAATTAATGTGAATTGCAGGACACATTGATCATCGACACTTCGAACGCACTTGCGGCCCCGGGTTCCTCCCGGGGCTACGCCTGTCTGAGCGTCGCTTGACGATCAATCGCCCCCCCCGGGGTGTGCGTGCGTGCGCGCGCCTTCCCGGGGGTGGCGCGGCTGGGGGTTTGCTCGCAGGGCCCGCCGGGGCCCTCCGTCCCCCTAAGTGCAGACGCGGCGCCCCCCGGCCACGGGGGCGCGCTGCCCGCGAGCGGGAAAGAGAAAGGGGTTAGAGAGAGAGAGCTCGCGACGAGGCCCTGGCCGCGTGGCCTCCGCGGTCGGTCCCCCTTCGGGAAGCGCCCTCGCGCCGCAAGCGGTCTCTGGGCGCTACCCCCGGGGTGTCGGTGGGCGGGGACGGTCCCGCGCCCTCGCGGCCGGGGCCGGCGGTGGTGGTTGGGCCGCGTCCGTTCCGCCGTCGTACGCCGCCCGCCCCCGGCGGCGTCCCGGCGAGGTCCGGCCCGCCTCCTCCGCGGGGCCCCGACCCGCGCGTCCGGGGTCCGTGCCCGCCCCCGCCGCCTCGCCTCGCCGTGTCGGGGCGGGCGTCTCGGGCCGAGGCCCGGTCGTGCGTGCGCGGCCGCGCCCCGGGGATGCGTGCCCCGGCGGCGACCCGCGGGACGCCGCGGCGTCGCCTGCCGCCGCGCGCTTTCCCCCGGGCTGCGGCCGCGCCGCTCGGCGCTTCGTGCACGCTCCCCGAGCCGGCCGGCGGTGGGCGCCTGTCGGTGGTGGGCGGCGGGGGCGCACGGCGTCGTCCGTCCGTCGCTCGTCGTGGCGGGGCCGTCTCGCGGCTGCGTGGAGGCTGTGCGGCGTCGGCGGCGTGAGGGGTGGAGAGGCGGAGAACGGAGACGGGGGGGGAGAGAGAGGGGAGAGCGAGAGAGGGTTGGGAGTCGGTCGCGGAAGGAGGCGCGGGGAGGAGGGCCCGGCGGTCGGGGGGCGACCGCCGGGTTTTCTCCCCACCGCCTTGCCCTCCGCGCCGCCCGCCGCCCTCTCCCGTCCGCTGCTCCCGCTCCTCGTCCTCCTCGTCGTCCTCTCCCGTCCCCCCGCCCCCACCCCCGTCGTCTGCCGTCCTCCCCTCCGTGACGTGACGGCGCCGGCTCTGCGGCGCGCTCGGGTGTCGTGCGTCTCCCGGCCGCCACCCCCGGCCTCCCCGCCCCGCCCGTCCGTCCGTCCGTCCGTCCCGTGGCCGCCGGCTCGTGCTCCCGTCCCGCCCCTCCCTCCCGCGCGTCCCTCTCTCCCCCCACCCCGCGCACGGGGGCGGGTTGAGGGGAGCCGGTGGTGGGGGGGGCCGGTCG
>NW_028138943.1:180000-190000 GCF_964270905.1 Leucopleurus acutus
TGCCACTCGCTGTCTCTTTCTTTCTCCCGGTCTCTCTCTCTCTCTCTCTCTCTCTCTCTCTCTCTCTCTCTCTCTCTCTCTCTCTCTCTCTCTTTCTCTCGCGCGCGCGCGCGCGCGCGCTCGCGCTCTCCCCCACCCCTGCTCTTCCTCCCCCACTTTATCTCTTTCTTCCCGCCTCCTCTCTTTCTTTCTCTCTGTCTCCCTCTCTGTCTCTCTGCCTCTCGTCTCTCTCTGTCTCTGTCTCTGTCTCTCTCCACACCCCCCCCCCCGTCTCTCCCTCCCTGTCCCTCCCTGTCCCTCCCTGTCTCTCCCTCTCTGTCTCTCCCTCCCTCCCTCCCTCCCTCCCTCCCTCCCTCCCTCCCTCTTTTTCCTCTCTCTCCCTCTCCTGGCCTCTCCTCCACGTTCTCCCTTCCTCGCTTTCTGTCTCCCTCTCCCTCACCCATCCCCACTCCCCCCCATCCCCGGTCATGGGACATCCTCATTTTCCATGAGAACTCATGGAGATGGAAGGGATGTTGGACTGATGTTCGCGTGCTACCGGATCCCACTCCCACAGGGATAGCTGCTGCACTGCCTTTGGCAGGCCATGGTGGGTGGGGGTGGTGTCTCTTCTTCTGTATCGGTAGAAATGATTTCAAGAGGAGGCAGGATGGGCATAGGTCCGCTGCCTCACACCAAGGCCCTTTGGGAGCATTTCAGTGAATCGGGACAGAACATTTTTCTCCGTGCGGGGAGGGAACCGGAATAGGGCAAACCACCCCGAAATGGACCGCTTTGGCACACAGATGAGTTGAGTTCGAATTGAAGGCGCTTCAGAAACGACGGGTGGGCGACGAGGACGCTCTGCCGCTCTGCCTCTCCCTCTTCTTCCTGACCTGAAAGGAGGACCAAGATCTTCCTCGAGAAGAAGCTCAAACTCAGAGCCCGCCCTTTCGAGTGACTCCTGGCTTGGGCTTCTCCTGCGTGGGGGTCACGGTGCACGCGTTCCTCAGCCGTGGGTTGCTCTCTTCTCGAGCTGTCTTTTGGGGACAGGGGCCTCTCAGGCAAGAACTCAGAAGGATCGTCGAGGGAACGTCGTTTTTCCTCTCCCACGACTGATGAATGCAGACAGACACACAGGAATCTCGCCCCCCGCTTCCACCCCCGCCCCCCACCCCCCACCCCAAGTGGGAGGAGTCGCCGGACATCCTTGGGGTCACACACAGCCAGCCTCCGTGGCTCTTCTATGTTGCCAGGCTCCCTGGCCTTCACTGACCCCGCACGCCCCCAGTGAAGTTGCATCATCGTTCATAGTGTAAATGCTGTGAGAAGATAAGCTTTTCAAAATAAAATTCTCCCTGCCTTTCCTTCCCAAGAACACCATGAACACCTACTGTCATGTGCAGTGCTTATGGACCCACCTGGACCAGAGGACCCTCTCCGACAGACACCCTCCCCACCCCACCCCACCCCACCCCACCCCACCCCACCCCACCCCCAGGAACTCACTTGCTCCGAGTCATCGAGGAGAGGGTGTCTGGTTCCGTGTCTTAAATGGGTGGGCCAATGACACGTCATCTCCTAGTAAGCCATCGGGTTCACCGGTTTGGGTTCGGGTTCGGTGGCATGAAGTACATTTACGTCCTCCTTGAGTTTGACTTTGAAAGTCTTGGGGCCCTGAGTAGGCCGCCCCCAAACGTGCCTCCGTGGCATAGAGAAGTTTTGGAATTAGACTGACAACACCACGAGAGGGACACTCTGACTCTCTTTTACTTCTCCCCTCTGAAATCAGGAAGAAAATCTCTCACGTGAAAGGGGAGGGGGGCGGGAGGTGTAGACATCATGACGAAATGAACCGCCCTCATGTCTCGTGAAATGTTCACGAATCATCTGAGTAGGACTGCTCATAACGAATAGAGGGCATAGATGTTAACGAGATAAGGATGTTTAAGGGGAACTCTCCCCCCAATGATCGTTTTCCATAGGCCGACTTCAAGACTTTCCCACATCTCTGGTCATCTCTAGGCTTAGAGGTTGGCTAAGTGCCATTGGCAGGGTGAAATCTCAGCGAGTGTCTACATCACCTCCACATAAGATAAAATACTGAAATGTTCACGGCTCCACAAGTCTAAGGGTCTCCCTGCTTTGGACCTTTTACGGAGGAGAGACTGAGCGTGTTTGGTTCCATGCCTAGATAGATCTTGTGCTTTAGGGAAAGAGTGTACTCGGTAGGAGCCTAGACTTCTACAAAGTATTCCATGTTCACACTGTTCACTGTGGTTGGCTTCCTTACTTTCACTGACTGAAGAAAAAAAAAAAAAAAAAACAGACAGTGTCCAAGGACGAGGCATTCTAAAGAAGGAACGGAACGTGTGTGGTCCAAGCTACCTGATGTCGCCATCCTCATGGTAGGAAGAGGACTTTTTTGGGGGAGTGGGGAGGCAAAGTAGAAGATACGCAGATAATGTTTGGGGGAAGGAGAAAGAGATTTTAGTCCTAAAGGTGGTCACTTCTCAATGGAAAAGAAAGAAAACGAGGGACAGGCTAAAAATGGGCACAGACGATTGGAAAAGGTGTGTGAAGAAAACGGTCTTTGGAAAGGAATCGGATCCGTGGTCAGGACTGACTGGATAAGATGAGGATGGATTCAAAGACAGAAATGAGTTTTCGTATCAACGTGAAACATGTGCAAAAATAGAATTTAGTTGTCTCTCTATGTTAAAAGGACAAGGTTTGGGTTTAGGGTTTGGGTTTTTCTTTCATCGGTCTGCTCTGTCCATCATGAGAGATCAGATTAGATTAGGAAAGGTTTCTTCCTTTATCTTTAAGGAGAGAAGGGAGGGAAGGAAGGGAGGGAAGGAAGGAAGGAAGGAAGGAAGGAAGGAAGGAAGGAAGGAAGGAAGGAAGGAAGGAAGGAAGGAAGGAAGGAAGGAAGGAAGGAAGGAAAAAGGAAGCAAGAAAGAAAAGCTTATGCCTTGTCAAAAGTCATCACTTATTTTCTAGGTTGCCGTTATCAGGTCTCGGAGGACTCACATCAGCTTAGTCCTCTCGAGATTCAAAGAACCAGGTGTGGCTCGGAACTGAAGAAGAAGCTTCTCTCTCTGCCTAGCAAGTCTCTCCTTGGGATGTCGGTGACCTGGCTAGCGAAGCACTGTTTCACAGTGACCTATATCCGATTAAGTGCTTTACAACCTTTTGGATATTTTGGACACACTTGCCCCCCGGTTGAAGGACAGGTGAAGTCCTTTGGACTTAGAACGCACTTTGAGTTAGGATGCAGGAGGAGAGGGCCCTCGAAATAGCCCAAAAATGTGTTCTCTCTCCTGAGAAACGAGAGAGATGAAACTGAGTACGTTTCTTGGAGAGCATCGATGACACGGGAAGCGTCGTCGAAGAGGAAGGAACAACGTGAAGTCTACTTTGGCTTGTGTCTGTACACCGATGTGTTCTAACTGTTCCAGACATGATGGGATGTTTCTTCCTGGAAGTCTTCTCTGCCCTGGCATAAAGGGTTGTCTGTCGTCGTCAAAATGGAGGCTCACACGAAAGGGACGGAACCCAGTATCAGGGAGGTGTTCTAACCGACGTTCACGCCAAGGCAGCAACAACAGCCTGTGGAAAGGTGGTGGGGGTGGCGGGGCACACGTGGATCGAGTCCATTCTGTCCTGTCAACAGCCGGTCGGGGCTATGGCAGACGGGAGACGGCGGCCCGGCCGGTTGGTTACTCCCTGGCCGACCTCTCCCCTCCCCCACCCCCACCCCCCCACCTTGCATTCCTTCACCCACCCATGGTGCCTTGAAGATGACCCCAATTGTACATAGACATTGGCGGGAAGATTTCTACAGTCTACCGGCAACGTCTGACCTGTCATGCTTGTAACCCTGGGGGGGGGGGGGGGAGGGGGGCGGGGGGGAACTATTTTTCTCTCTGGAAAGAAAACCTCCTCTCTCTGGACCCTCTGAACCCCAGCCACTGGACTTCATTCCACTGCCACTTAGTAGGGGTCATCCAAACATTCTTGTGGCCGTAGGTATGTCTTCCGTGTGGGTTGAAGTCTTCCCTCACTCACTGCAAGCCTGATGTCCTCACCGTGGCACAGAGACCGGTAAAAAAACAAAATGTGTTTGCCACTTGGGGTCTACCTTCCACAGCCTCCCCTGTGATCAGATCACGGCACCCGCTTCGCTGGGCAAATCCTACAATCCTTCACAGAAGCTCTTGCAAACTTTTTGGAACCGTCACTCGTCCAGTCACGCTCGATCATCAGGCAAGGTCGGCAGAACCGATGGAAAGACTGGACTCCAAGGAGAACAAGGATGACTTACACGGGGTTGAATGAACTGATGAACAGGATGATAATGTGTATGACTACTTGTGTAAAGTAGGACGGATTGGGGAAGCGGGGGATAACTTAGGGGGTTGGGATGAACATGTACACATGACTGTACATAAAATCGGTAATCAACAAGCAAGCGCCTCCTACTATATAGCACAGGAAACTCTACTCAATACTTTGTAATAAGCCTATGAGAGAAAAGAATCTGAAAAAAAAAAAAAACCCTACGTAAAATACATTTATATATATATATATATATATATATACACACACACACACACACACACACACACACACACACACACACATACACACACACACACGTGTGTAGGTATATGTATATATATACACGTATGTATATATATATGTATATGTATATATGGAGAGAGAGAGAGAGAGGAGGAGAGAGAGAGAGAGAGAGAGAGAGAGAGAGAGACAGAGACAGAGACAGAGACAGAGACAGAGAGAGACAGAGACACTGAGACAGAGAGAGACAGAGAGAAAGAAGAGACAGAGAGATAGAGGGATTAGGACTGATTCTTAAATCTTTTGTTTTCCAGAGACAAGGAAAAACAGAAACAAACCAACAAAACCCAATTTTCTTTTTTCTTTTTTTTATTTTTAAAGATGGACATCCATTTGGTAACTTATACCTCTGTCAGCAGGATGGAATCACTGATCTTTTTCTCCCTACCTTCCTTAATTCAGAAACTCTCAGTGAGGCTTCTTATTTCCTTGGCAACCGAGTTATTTGCATACGTTACTTGGAGGCCAAAATTATGTTTCCATAAAACGGGGATACTCACTTGTGGATATGAAGTTCTGGAGCTACTCGTTTCCCTTAGGGTGTTGTTCTTAACCTGAAAACTGGACTGCATCCCGAAGTTTTTTGAGTTCCCTCCAATATCTGGCTACGACTCTCCCCATGAACGTTTGCCATTTTCTCCCACCCTTTTGACTTGGCCTCACTGAGAACTAAAATGGCCCTTTGCCTGAAGCTCTGCAAACGGAAGCTAGAGAACTTGACGAAACGGCCACAACGGCTCCTATGGAAACAATCCTCGTGCCTGTTTCTTTGAGAGCCACTCCGAAATTTGAACCAAACACCCGACGACATCATCAGAGGTGTTTCAGACTTCTAAAGTTGCTTCGACCCTGACATCTAGAAATCTCCTTCTCACACACACACACACACACACACACACACACACACACACCCCTACACACACGAGTCACCAGCTCAGCTTTAATATGTTCCAAGGAACTTTCAGAGGAGGGAACTCTTGGGCTCCAGAGTAGGCCGCCCCAAAATCTGCCTCCATGCTCTATTGATTATTTTGAATTCAAGTGACTTAAGAACCGGGCAGCACAAGAGGGACACACTGGCCCGCCTTTCTGTCCTCCTGCGGAGGAAGATCTCAAGTGAAGACATCTGCTTCCATGCATGTCCATGATTCTCAAATGGTGTAGTGGGGTTTCCTGGGTTAGGAAAAGGAGGGGACATCTTTTGCCTGGAAAAAAAGGCCTGTTTCTCACACAACCTCCTCCCATCCCTTACCTCTCTCCCTCCTTCCCTCCCTGCAGTTTGGAGGGGACAGCCTAAGGGTGGGGAAATTGGGGAAAGAAAAAAGACAGAGCCATTCATTAAAGAGAAGCTCGAGGCAAAGTCAAAGGCTCCGACTTGGCCGGAGAGCTTTCTGCATTTGAATGGAGCGATTGAACGAGGCCCTGCCGAATGAATCGTCCGGACCTCCCCTCCCCTCCCCCGCTCCTGGCAAAGGTCAGTCCAGGGGACTTAGGAAGGAGCTCTGGAGAAGGAACGGGGGTGGGGGTGGGGGTGGGGGCGGGACCAACAGACAATAGCCGCTGCCTGCCTGCCTGCCTGCCTGCCTGCCTGCCTGCCTGCCTGCCTGCCGGGCTGAGGCCTGAGGCCTGAGGCCTGAGGCCTGAGGCCTGAGGGCCACCACGCTGGCTCCTGCAACACAATCCCTTCCAGGAAACTGCTGTGATGACTCTTTGGCAGTGAAGGATCAACTCTGAACTCTCTTGGCCTATTTCTGCAAAAGGCCCGAGCCTCAGCTACGACAGATTCTCTGGGTTTCTTGGCACAGGGACTGACCCGCACCCTCCCGTCCTGTCAGATCCTCCTTTGTACACACGCCTCCACTCACTGGAAGGGTTCTTTGGCCTCGTCCAGAAAACGAACACACAAAAAGAAACCCACAAACAAGACTGAAATGATGTGTTGGTAGTTATGGGAAAGAAACCTGCTCCTCTCACACACCTGAGGGCAGGAAGCGAAGGCAGGTTCTCGGCCGGAGGGGGACGGGGTGAACCGAGGTCGGTCAGCGCCCCCCTCCCCCCGCTTCTCTCCCAGGTGACGTGGGCCCCCCTTCCCCGCCTCTCTCTGCGCCCCCCATCCCCACCCCGCCCTGGTTCTGATACTTCACTCGGGAAACTTCTCTAGGCCGGCCGAGATGCCAGCTTGCTGTCCTGCCGTTTCATGCCCATCCCTATCAGCCATGTCCAAAAGGCACAGGAAATCGTGGACAGCAGATAGCGCACCCAGAGGGGTGTGTGTGTGTGTGTGTGTGTGTGTGTGTGTGTGTGTGTGTGTGTGTGTGTGTGTGTGTGTGTGTTTTGGTGGGGTTTCTGTCTGCGTGTGTGTTTGCTTTTGGTTTGGCTTTTTTTTTTTTTTCTTCGATAAACTCGCCCCATTTGGGAGTCGGGTGGAACACGGTGGGTGTCTCCTGGCCTGCCACCCTAACAAACCCCAAAGAGACTCATTTTGGGGTCTCGGCCAGCCAGGTCCCCTTTCTTGGAATTCTGGTTTCACAAATCCGTCTCGTGTCCATGGAATTCTCAGGTCCAGCCATCGACCCTAAGGACGGGGAGGGAAGGTTTTGTCCCGGGGACATCTTCCTTCCTTGCCCGCCTCCTCGGGGTTCCGGACGCTTCGGTATGCTGACGTGCCGTGCCCTCCTCAGCTCCACCCCGACCCCCATCCCAACCCCCCCACCCCCCACCCCCCCGTCTTTGGGAACTCTGTGAACAGGGGTGGTGTTTTTCACAGCCAAACACGCTCTCACCGTAAGACCCGGCCCTCGGAGGACTCCTTGCTATGAATGGACCCGAGGTGACGCGGGGAGTCGAACGGCTGAGGTCCACGCAGAAACCTGCATGCGGACCTTGACGGTGGCGGTTTTATTCCTCACTGCCAAGAACTCTCTCGGAGGTGACCGAGACATGTCTTTCAGGAGGTGAATGGACACGTACGTAGCCTGGGGACGAGCCGTAGGTAACATGCTTTCTCGGAAGAGAAAAACCATGGACGGGATGAACGGGTCAGCGGGGTGGTGGTGGATGGTGGATGAATAGGCGGAGGGCAGAGGACGTTTAAGGCAGGGAAACTCTCCAAAGGTAGGATCCTGATGGTATGAAAACAAACGTTTTGCATAGGGCACTACCTGAGATGGGGTGAATCGAAGGGACCTACCTCTATGGGCCACCACCCCCTCCTCCCCACCATGAAAGCGCCCCAAACAAGCCTGCTCTTTTTACCCCAGTTGAAGACCCTTGCTAAAGCCAGAAGGCAAAACATGACCATGAGAAATCTGACCAGCCGTCGCTTGGGACAAGAGCGAGGCCAATGAATCCAGTGAAAAGTTGACAGAGGGGCCTGGGTCCCTCGGCTCGACCCCTTCACTGAGAAGCCAAAGCCTTTTACGCAGGGATGAGCTTTTCCACACCTAGGTTTCTTTGGCCAGTGCGACGTTCATGAAACACGTTAAAGGAAAATGATCGATCGATGTGTTTGCCGTCTGCCTGAGCGCACGCGATACGAAATAGAAACCGGGGGAGGGGGTGTGTGCTGACGTTCGGGGTCTAATGGGAGAAACCTTGGAGGGTTTTTGCCCTTAGGGTGCCTTGGTCTGGGGTTGACTTGTGTGCGCTGAGAACGAGGGCCGTTATTGAAGGCCCTGTGCAGATTTTGGACACCATGATCCATGGAACCCTGAAGTTTTGGAACCTAGAAATCTTTTGGTCTGCATTTGAGTTGGAAATCTTCTCCTTGACAGAAAGAAGCACACAGAAGGAGGAGGAGGAGGAGGAGGAGGAGGAGGAGGAGGAGGAGGAGGACGAGGACGAGGAGGAGGAGGAGGAGGAGGAGGACGAGGACGAGGACGAGGACGAGGACGAGGACGAGGACGAGGACGAGGAGGAGGAGGACGAGGACGAGGACGAGGACGAGGAGGAGGAGGAGGACGAGGACGAGGACGAGGACGAGGACGAGGACGAGGACGAGGACGAGGACGAGGTGGAGGAGGACGAGGAGGAGGACGAGGACGGGGACGAGGTGGAGGAGGACGAGGAGGACGAGGAGGGCGAGGAGGACGAGGAGGACGAGGAAGGGAAATGGAACTGCATGATGAGCAGATCAGCTTTTCGATGTCAGCAAAGCACCCGCCGCCCAGTTCTCTGGGTGAACTGTCTTGATCTTGCACATCTCTACCGCCTCCGAAATGTGAACACAGCCTGCGATGGCCTGACTGAGACTAAGGCCAGTGGACTGGATGAGGTAGAACCTGAAACCAAAGGGAAGGAAAAAAAAAAAAAGAAAGAAAGAAAAAACAGAAAAACCAAAACGGAAACAAACAAACAAACAAAAAAAACCCCCAAAAAATAACAACGGGGGGAGGGGAGGGGGACGTGGTCTCTTTAAGAATACAAACCGGTGGAAGGGCTCCCTCAGCCAAACACTAATTTGCCGTCTCCTTCGGGACCAACACGAATCTTAAAAGTCTTTCCCCACAGATAATAAAAAGCCTTAGCCATCGGAGGAAATAAACGTCACCTATTCCAACGGTTCTTTATAGATAAGCAAGAGAGCGAATTTTCGATTGTACTACCTGCTTCGTGGCTGACTAAAAGTTTTTAAATGAAAGCTATGAAATCTCTGGTCATGTCGATCTCTAGGTAGGTAGGTAGGTAGGGAGGGAGGGAGGGAGGGAGGGAGGGAGGGAGGTACGTACGTACGTACGTACGTACGTACGCACGCATGAGACAGACCTACAGACATTTTGGAAAAGGACTGGGGAGTGGCCTAGGGCCAAACAGGCCTTGCCAGCTAAAGAACAGAGGCCCTGGGGGCCTGAGTCTCCGACACACACCCGCACACCCACCCACACCCACCCACCCACGCACACGCACGCACGCACACACACACACACACACACACACACACACACACACACACACACACACACACACGAGGCTCTCGGGAGTAAAAGATTAACTTTACCTCTGTTGACACCCACGACTATACCTAGTTGTCCCAAGACGAGGAGCTCCACTGTACATTTAACCCTTATCTGTTCCTGTGCTTTCTTGCAGAAAATTCTCATGTGCTTCTTTCCCCTCGTGGAAGCGCTTGCTATTCCCCATAGGTAGCCACCGTGCAACCAGCTGCTGCAGATCCGAGAATTTGGAGGATTTCTGGGAACGATCGGTGATCCCGAGACAAACTCTCCCTTCCGTGATCAGAGCAACTCGGGGAGGTGTCTCTCCCCCCCAACCCCCCCCGCCCCCCCCCCCACCGCCTTCTCCCTTGTGTACCAGCTATCTCTTTTAATAAAATAATAATAATGATAATAATAATAATAAAATAAATTTTAAAAAAAGT
>NW_028138943.1:195000-197500 GCF_964270905.1 Leucopleurus acutus
CGTCCCGCCCCGCCCCACTCTGCCGCCCCCCACCCCCCCGGGCTCCTCGGGTCGACCAGATGGCCCCGAGAGAGCTCCGGGGCTGCTGTGGATGGGGAAGTGTTGGGGAGAGGTAGCCGGGCCGAGGTCCGGGGAGCGCCCCCGAGGTTCGTGGATGGGCCCCGCTGCCGGGCGCCGTGATTTTTTTCGCCTGAAATGGGCCTTTTTTACCACCAGATAGGTGCTGACACGGTCTCCTCTGGCGTGTCTCGCTGGGGGTTCTGGGACTCTGGACGCGCGCGGGGCGCTGGGCTTTGGACCGCCGTCTGGCGCCCGAACCGGCCCTTGCCGCTTGAGCCGCCCGCTTGGGCCTGCGCGCCGGCTCTCGTGTGTGCGCCCGGCTGACCCGACCCGCGGTGCCGTCTCCGGTCTCTGGCTCACCCGAGGGCGGCGGGGCGAGGTGGTGCGTGGGTCTTCTACCCCGTGTGACTCCCCTTCCCCGCCGCAGGCACCCGGGGGTTGGCTGAGACGACCCCACCCCGCAGGCTCCGTGCCACGTGTCAGGCGTTCTCCTCGCGGGGTCGTCGGCCACTGTTGCCCGAGAAGGCAGAGAGAGAGAAGGGGGGGCTGGGTGCCGGCTGAGGCTGAAGCAGGCTCCTCCGGTGAGGGTCCTCGCCGTGGCCCTCCCCCCTCGGGGCCCTCGTGGCCCTCGTGGCCCTCGTGGCCCCTGGCTCTCTGGATTGACTGATCGATGTGGTGATGTCGCGCTCTCCTGGGCCGGGCCTTAAGTCGCGCCAGACGAGGGACGGACGTTCTTGGCGAACGGGACCGCTCTTCTCGTTCTGTCCGCGGGCCCCTCGCCTCTCTTGTCACGCCCTGCCCGGCCTGCCGAGGGGTGTGTGGGAGGCAGGGGTGGTGGTCTCCGGCCCTGGCCTGCGGTCTCCCGCCTCCTGCCTCACGGCGTGGGCGGGGCCGTGGTCCTCGGACGCAGCAGACGCTCTCGCTTCGCCTCCTTGGCGTGTGCCTCGCGGGCGGTCCTCCCCGCGTCGGTGGGGGCCGTCCCGCCGCTGCGCCGCGCGCCCGCTGCCGGCGCGTGAGCGTGACTTGCTCGGTCCTCTGTGGTGCCCCTGGAGCGCTCCAGGTCGTCCCTCAGGCGCGCGAGGCCGAGCGGTGGTGTCGTTCCTTTTTCCCAGCGTGCTCCTCGGGGTCTCCGCCGCGGTGGTGTGTCCCGTGAGTGGCTCTCGCGGGGGGGGTCGAGATGGTAAAGGGCGCGGGGGCTTGCCTCTGTTTCTCTGCTTCGGTGGGGGACGGGGGCCTGCCGCCTCGTCGCCATCGTCCTCCCACGGTGTGCCGTGGGGGGACTGACTTCGTGGCCGGGCCGACGCCGCGTGTGCCGCCGCCCCCCACTTGCGTGTGTGGGGGGAGTCGCACAGGGGCGTGGGTGCGATCGTGTCGGGCCGGGGCCTGCGAGAAGGGGGGGCGTCTGTCGCGCTTCTCGGGCGTGCTCCCCCCTTCCGGAGCCCGGTGGACGAGCCTGGGGGGCGGCAGAGGCTGTGCCCCCGAGGCTGTGGCCGCGAACGCTCCAGTGGGCCGTGTGCTTACCCATACCGCAGACCCCCCCCACCCCTCCCACGGCCAGTCGTGGACTTGGTGGCTCGTGGAGCGCCTCCGTGGGCCCGAAGGGCAGAGACGATGGGTGGGGGATGACGCACCCTCGGTGAGAAAGCCTTCTCTAGCGATCCGAGAGGGAGCCTTGGGGTACCGGACCCCCCAGCCGCTGCCCCTCCCGAGCGTGCGGTGGCCACGGTGGCCACCGCCAGAGCCACGTGGGCGGCAGAGGCCCTCGCCCTCGCGGGAGGGCTTGCGCCGGCCCCGCGGTGGGGCCGAGCGCCGCTCTTTGTCTACCGCGGCCCGCGCCTCCCCCCTCTGAGTCGGGGGAGGGTCCCGCCAGGCCGGCGTCCGGCGCGGGGCCGTGTGTGCGCGTGCGCGTGCGGTGACTGACCCGCGCGGTGGCGAGCCCGAGGTGGGGTTCGGGGACGCACGGGCGTCCCGACTCCCCAGTCCCGCAGCCGCGAGGAGCCCGTCGCGCCTGCCCTCGCCGCGAGTCGCGGCCGGGGGCGGTGTGTGGGCACGGTGCGGGTCGCCTCGCTCGGGAGCGTTTCCCTGGGGCGCGAGCCCCGGGGGTCGGACTCAGATGAAGGCGGATGTGGCGAAGGACGGAGGAGGTTGAGTTTGGGCGGACGGGTCCCTCCGTGTCACGCGGGGGGAAAACCGTCGCACACGGGCCCCGGCGGCGGGGCCGGGTCGTGGGAGACCCCGGGGTGGCCGGGGCCGGCCGGCGTCCCAGGCGTCGTGGGACCGCCCTCGTGTGTGTGGCGGTGGGACCCCGCGCTCGTTTCCCTGGCGGGCCCGGTCGTGCCTCGGCCCTTCCCGTCCCTGGGCGGGCGCCCCTGCGCCCCTGCCCCGCGGCCCTCGCCGCCGTGTGTGCGCGTGCCGTCCCCTCCCCGTGGCCGCCGGCCCT
>NW_028138943.1:210000-222119 GCF_964270905.1 Leucopleurus acutus
GCCCCTCCCGTCGCGGAGCGCAGGCTCCGCGGCCACGGCTCACGGGCGGGCCTAGCCGCTCCCTCCGCGGCATGGGGGATCTTCGTTACGCTATTTTTATTCTTCCCCACCGGTGAATGTTCCTTCGTGGCGGCGGCAGCGAGGGGAAAACGACAACGGGGAACGGCCAAAGGAAATTCTTAGCTCCGAGTTCTAAATCCTCGGCGTACTCGTGACGGCTGAGGCCGCCCTGCCGCTGTCAACCTTCCGTGGAATCGCAGGGACGTTGGAGAAAAATGCTTCCGGGTCCGCGGTCCGCGGTCCCCGGTCCCCGGCCCCCGGTGTCCCCAGGTCCCCAGTGCCCCGTCCGCGGCCGTCGCTGAGCGGTGAAATGCGCACCAGGAGGATCGGGTTCGTCATCGTGTCCCCGCCGCCCCGCCGCCCCGCCGCCCCGCTGCTCCCGATCCCGATCCCGATCCCGATGCGGCCCGCTCACTCGACTGCCCGTTGTCGGGCGCCACCTGCCGGTCGGTCGCTTTTTATACGGTCCAAAGAGGTCGACCAGATGGCTGGGCCGGCTGGGTGGGCGGGGCCAACCTCTGAGTGACGGAGGTATTTGACTGGGAGCAAGGAGGGCAGGGGATTCTAGATCGTGGGCCGGAGGCCAGGGAGGGGGGAGAGGGATGGTAGCCACTCTATTTTTGTTCTTTTTTAATGAACGCTTTTAAAACTCATTCATTCATTCATTCATTCATTCACTCACTCACTCACTCACTCACTCACTCACTTACTCATTCATTCAATTCCGTGCAGTGGAAGGATGGAGACCTAACCTAACCACTAGACCGCCAGGGAAGCCCTTAGCCACGCTAGCCCTCATCCATGTTTTTCAGGATCATTGAGAATCATTCATCTGACGGGATGGACTGGAGAGATCTTGTCCACGCATACAGGAGAGATCCATTGGAGGTTCCAGAACTTGGGTCTCTTGGCAAGGGCGTATCATGTTTAACATGGAAAGGACTATGCCAACGGTGGTCTCAGAATGAATGGAGTGTGCAAAGAGGTAGAAAGAGAGGTTCCCGACTTGGGGGGGGGGTGCGGGGAGGGGGGAAAGCCCCAACCACGTCGCCTCGTCCTCCATCCATCCCGACCAGGGTCACGGGCAGAACACAAGGGGCGGCTTCCCTCACTGGGGGCCCCGAACTTAGAAAACTCTCATCTCTGCCAAAAGACAAGCAGTGCTGGCTGGGGCTGGCACATTCTCTTCTTCTCATGGGACTGACGTTGATCTCCATAGCTCAGAAAACACGTGCGAACACTCAGAAGATACCCAAGCACTGTGTCCTTTACCTGGCTCCCTGTCGCTCACTCTCCGCCTCTGTCTCTGCCACTCGCTGTCTCTTTCTCCCGGTCTCTCTCTCTCTCTCTCTCTCTCTCTCTCTCTCTCTCTCTCTCTCTCTCTCTCTCTCTCTCTCTCTCTCTCTCTCTCGCGCGCGCGCGCTCGCGCTCTCCCCCACCCCTGCTCTTCCTCCCCCACTTTATCTCTTTCTTCCCGCCTCCTCTCTTTCTTTCTCTCTGTCTCCCTCTCTGTCTCTCTGCCTCTCGTCTCTCTCTGTCTCTGTCTCTGTCTCTCTCCACACCCCCCCCCCGTCTCTCCCTCCCTGTCCCTCCCTGTCCCTCCCTGTCTCTCCCTCTCTGTCTCTCCCTCCCTCCCTCCCTCCCTCCCTCCCTCCCTCCCTCTTTTTCCTCTCTCTCCCTCTCCTGGCCTCTCCTCCACGTTCTCCCTTCCTCGCTTTCTGTCTCCCTCTCCCTCACCCATCCCCACTCCCCCCCATCCCCGGTCATGGGACATCCTCATTTTCCATGAGAACTCATGGAGATGGAAGGGATGTTGGACTGATGTTCGCGTGCTACCGGATCCCACTCCCACAGGGATAGCTGCTGCACTGCCTTTGGCAGGCCATGGTGGGTGGGGGTGGTGTCTCTTCTTCTGTATCGGTAGAAATGATTTCAAGAGGAGGCAGGATGGGCATAGGTCCGCTGCCTCACACCAAGGCCCTTTGGGAGCATTTCAGTGAATCGGGACAGAACATTTTTCTCCGTGCGGGGAGGGAACCGGAATAGGGCAAACCACCCCGAAATGGACCGCTTTGGCACACAGATGAGTTGAGTTCGAATTGAAGGCGCTTCAGAAACGACGGGTGGGCGACGAGGACGCTCTGCCGCTCTGCCTCTCCCTCTTCTTCCTGACCTGAAAGGAGGACCAAGATCTTCCTCGAGAAGAAGCTCAAACTCAGAGCCCGCCCTTTCGAGTGACTCCTGGCTTGGGCTTCTCCTGCGTGGGGGTCACGGTGCACGCGTTCCTCAGCCGTGGGTCGCTCTCTTCTCGAGCTGTCTTTTGGGGACAGGGGCCTCTCAGGCAAGAACTCAGAAGGATCGTCGAGGGAACGTCGTTTTTCCTCTCCCACGACTGATGAATGCAGACAGACACACAGGAATCTCGCCCCCCGCTTCCACCCCCGCCCCCCACCCCCCACCCCAAGTGGGAGGAGTCGCCGGACATCCTTGGGGTCACACACAGCCAGCCTCCGTGGCTCTTCTATGTTGCCAGGCTCCCTGGCCTTCACTGACCCCGCACGCCCCCAGTGAAGTTGCATCATCGTTCATAGTGTAAATGCTGTGAGAAGATAAGCTTTTCAAAATAAAATTCTCCCTGCCTTTCCTTCCCAAGAACACCATGAACACCTACTGTCATGTGCAGTGCTTATGGACCCACCTGGACCAGAGGACCCTCTCCGACAGACACCCTCCCCACCCCACCCCACCCCACCCCACCCCACCCCACCCCACCCCACCCCCAGGAACTCACTTGCTCCGAGTCATCGAGGAGAGGGTGTCTGGTTCCGTGTCTTAAATGGGTGGGCCAATGACACGTCATCTCCTAGTAAGCCATCGGGTTCACCGGTTTGGGTTCGGGTTCGGTGGCATGAAGTACATTTACGTCCTCCTTGAGTTTGACTTTGAAAGTCTTGGGGCCCTGAGTAGGCCGCCCCCAAACGTGCCTCCGTGGCATAGAGAAGTTTTGGAATTAGACTGACAACACCACGAGAGGGACACTCTGACTCTCTTTTACTTCTCCCCTCTGAAATCAGGAAGAAAATCTCTCACGTGAAAGGGGAGGGGGGCGGGAGGTGTAGACATCATGACGAAATGAACCGCCCTCATGCCTCGTGAAATGTTCACGAATCATCTGAGTAGGACTGCTCATAACGAATAGAGGGCATAGATGTTAACGAGATAAGGATGTTTAAGGGGAACTCTCCCCCCAATGATCGTTTTCCATAGGCCGACTTCAAGACTTTCCCACATCTCTGGTCATCTCTAGGCTTAGAGGTTGGCTAAGTGCCATTGGCAGGGTGAAATCTCAGCGAGTGTCTACATCACCTCCACATAAGATAAAATACTGAAATGTTCACGGCTCCACAAGTCTAAGGGTCTCCCTGCTTTGGACCTTTTACGGAGGAGAGACTGAGCGTGTTTGGTTCCATGCCTAGATAGATCTTGTGCTTTAGGGAAAGAGTGTACTCGGTAGGAGCCTAGACTTCTACAAAGTATTCCATGTTCACACTGTTCACTGTGGTTGGCTTCCTTACTTTCACTGACTGAAGAAAAAAAAAAAAAAAAAACAGACAGTGTCCAAGGACGAGGCATTCTAAAGAAGGAACGGAACGTGTGTGGTCCAAGCTACCTGATGTCGCCATCCTCATGGTAGGAAGAGGACTTTTTTGGGGGAGTGGGGAGGCAAAGTAGAAGATACGCAGATAATGTTTGGGGGAAGGAGAAAGAGATTTTAGTCCTAAAGGTGGTCACTTCTCAATGGAAAAGAAAGAAAACGAGGGACAGGCTAAAAATGGGCACAGACGATTGGAAAAGGTGTGTGAAGAAAACGGTCTTTGGAAAGGAATCGGATCCGTGGTCAGGACTGACTGGATAAGATGAGGATGGATTCAAAGACAGAAATGAGTTTTCGTATCAACGTGAAACATGTGCAAAAATAGAATTTAGTTGTCTCTCTATGTTAAAAGGACAAGGTTTGGGTTTAGGGTTTGGGTTTTTCTTTCATCGGTCTGCTCTGTCCATCATGAGAGATCAGATTAGATTAGGAAAGGTTTCTTCCTTTATCTTTAAGGAGAGAAGGGAGGGAAGGAAGGGAGAGGAAGGAAGGAAGGAAGGAAGGAAGGAAGGAAGGAAGGAAGGAAGGAAGGAAGGAAGGAAGGAAGGAAGGAAGGAAGGAAAAAGGAAGCAAGAAAGAAAAGCTTATGCCTTGTCAAAAGTCATCACTTATTTTCTAGGTTGCCGTTATCAGGTCTCGGAGGACTCACATCAGCTTAGTCCTCTCGAGATTCAAAGAACCAGGTGTGGCTCGGAACTGAAGAAGAAGCTTCTCTCTCTGCCTAGCAAGTCTCTCCTTGGGATGTCGGTGACCTGGCTAGCGAAGCACTGTTTCACAGTGACCTATATCCGATTAAGTGCTTTACAACCTTTTGGATATTTTGGACACACTTGCCCCCCGGTTGAAGGACAGGTGAAGTCCTTTGGACTTAGAACGCACTTTGAGTTAGGATGCAGGAGGAGAGGGCCCTCGAAATAGCCCAAAAATGTGTTCTCTCTCCTGAGAAACGAGAGAGATGAAACTGAGTACGTTTCTTGGAGAGCATCGATGACACGGGAAGCGTCGTCGAAGAGGAAGGAACAACGTGAAGTCTACTTTGGCTTGTGTCTGTACACCGATGTGTTCTAACTGTTCCAGACATGATGGGATGTTTCTTCCTGGAAGTCTTCTCTGCCCTGGCATAAAGGGTTGTCTGTCGTCGTCAAAATGGAGGCTCACACGAAAGGGACGGAACCCAGTATCAGGGAGGTGTTCTAACCGACGTTCACGCCAAGGCAGCAACAACAGCCTGTGGAAAGGTGGTGGGGGTGGCGGGGCACACGTGGATCGAGTCCATTCTGTCCTGTCAACAGCCGGTCGGGGCTATGGCAGACGGGAGACGGCGGCCCGGCCGGTTGGTTACTCCCTGGCCGACCTCCCCCCTCCCCCACCCCCACCCCCCCACCTTGCATTCCTTCACCCACCCATGGTGCCTTGAAGATGACCCCAATTGTACATAGACATTGGCGGGAAGATTTCTACAGTCTACCGGCAACGTCTGACCTGTCATGCTTGTAACCCTGGGGGGGGGGGGGGAGGGGGGCGGGGGGGAACTATTTTTCTCTCTGGAAAGAAAGCCTCCTCTCTCTGGACCCTCTGAACCCCAGCCACTGGACTTCATTCCACTGCCACTTAGTAGGGGTCATCCAAACATTCTTGTGGCCGTAGGTATGTCTTCCGTGTGGGTTGAAGTCTTCCCTCACTCACTGCAAGCCTGATGTCCTCACCGTGGCACAGAGACCGGTAAAAAAACAAAATGGGTTTGCCACTTGGGGTCTACCTTCCACAGCCTCCCCTGTGATCAGATCACGGCACCCGCTTCGCTGGGCAAATCCTACAATCCTTCACAGAAGCTCTTGCAAACTTTTTGGAACCGTCACTCGTCCAGTCACGCTCGATCATCAGGCAAGGTCGGCAGAACCGATGGAAAGACTGGACTCCAAGGAGAACAAGGATGACTTACACGGGGTTGAATGAACTGATGAACAGGATGATAATGTGTATGACTACTTGTGTAAAGTAGGACGGATTGGGGAAGCGGGGGATAACTTAGGGGGTTGGGATGAACATGTACACATGACTGTACATAAAATCGGTAATCAACAAGCAAGCGCCTCCTACTATATAGCACAGGAAACGCTACTCAATACTTTGTAATAAGCCTATGAGAGAAAAGAATCTGAAAAAAAAAAAAACCCTACGTAAAATACATTTATATATATATATATATATATATATATATATACACACACACACACACACACACACACACACACACATACACACACACACGCGTATGTAGGTATATGTATATATATACATGTATGTATATATATATGTATATGTATATATGGAGAGAGAGAGAGAGAGGAGGGAGAGAGAGAGAGAGAGAGAGAGACAGAGACAGAGACAGAGACAGAGAGAGACAGAGACACTGAGACAGAGAGAGACAGAGAGAAAGAAGAGACAGAGAGATAGAGGGATTAGGACTGATTCTTAAATCTTTTGTTTTCCAGAGACAAGGAAAAACAGAAACAAACCAACAAAACCCAATTTTCTTTTTTCTTTTTTTTATTTTTAAAGATGGACATCCATTTGGTAACTTATACCTCTGTCAGCAGGATGGAATCACTGATCTTTTTCTCCCTACCTTCCTTAATTCAGAAACTCTCAGTGAGGCTTCTTATTTCCTTGGCAACCGAGTTATTTGCATACGTTACTTGGAGGCCAAAATTATGTTTCCATAAAACGGGGATACTCACTTGTGGATATGAAGTTCTGGAGCTACTCGTTTCCCTTAGGGTGTTGTTCTTAACCTGAAAACTGGACTGCATCCCGAAGTTTTTTGAGTTCCCTCCAATATCTGGCTACGACTCTCCCCATGAACGTTTGCCATTTTCTCCCACCCTTTTGACTTGGCCTCACTGAGAACTAAAATGGCCCTTTGCCTGAAGCTCTGCAAACGGAAGCTAGAGAACTTGACGAAACGGCCACAACGGCTCCTATGGAAACAATCCTCGTGCCTGTTTCTTTGAGAGCCACTCCGAAATTTGAACCAAACACCCGACGACATCATCAGAGGTGTTTCAGACTTCTAAAGTTGCTTCGACCCTGACATCTAGAAATCTCCTTCTCACACACACACACACACACACACACACACACACACACACCCCTACACACACGAGTCACCAGCTCAGCTTTAATATGTTCCAAGGAACTTTCAGAGGAGGGAACTCTTGGGCTCCAGAGTAGGCCGCCCCAAAATCTGCCTCCATGCTCTATTGATTATTTTGAATTCAAGTGACTTAAGAACCGGGCAGCACAAGAGGGACACACTGGCCCGCCTTTCTGTCCTCCTGCGGAGGAAGATCTCAAGTGAAGACATCTGCTTCCATGCATGTCCATGATTCTCAAATGGTGTAGTGGGGTTTCCTGGGTTAGGAAAAGGAGGGGACATCTTTTGCCTGGAAAAAAAGGCCTGTTTCTCACACAACCTCCTCCCATCCCTTACCTCTCTCCCTCCTTCCCTCCCTGCAGTTTGGAGGGGACAGCCTAAGGGTGGGGAAATTGGGGAAAGAAAAAAGACAGAGCCATTCATTAAAGAGAAGCTCGAGGCAAAGTCAAAGGCTCCGACTTGGCCGGAGAGCTTTCTGCATTTGAATGGAGCGATTGAACGAGGCCCTGCCGAATGAATCGTCCGGACCTCCCCTCCCCTCCCCCGCTCCTGGCAAAGGTCAGTCCAGGGGACTTAGGAAGGAGCTCTGGAGAAGGAACGGGGGTGGGGGTGGGGGTGGGGGCGGGACCAACAGACAATAGCCGCTGCCTGCCTGCCTGCCTGCCTGCCTGCCTGCCTGCCTGCCTGCCTGCCTGCCGGGCTGAGGCCTGAGGCCTGAGGCCTGAGGCCTGAGGCCTGAGGGCCACCACGCTGGCTCCTGCAACACAATCCCTTCCAGGAAACTGCTGTGATGACTCTTTGGCAGTGAAGGATCAACTCTGAACTCTCTTGGCCTATTTCTGCAAAAGGCCCGAGCCTCAGCTACGACAGATTCTCTGGGTTTCTTGGCACAGGGACTGACCCGCACCCTCCCGTCCTGTCAGATCCTCCTTTGTACACACGCCTCCACTCACTGGAAGGGTTCTTTGGCCTCGTCCAGAAAACGAACACACAAAAAGAAACCCACAAACAAGACTGAAATGATGTGTTGGTAGTTATGGGAAAGAAACCTGCTCCTCTCACACACCTGAGGGCAGGAAGCGAAGGCAGGTTCTCGGCCGGAGGGGGACGGGGTGAACCGAGGTCGGTCAGCGCCCCCCTCCCCCCGCTTCTCTCCCAGGTGACGTGGGCCCCCCTTCCCCGCCTCTCTCTGCGCCCCCCATCCCCACCCCGCCCTGGTTCTGATACTTCACTCGGGAAACTTCTCTAGGCCGGCCGAGATGCCAGCTTGCTGTCCTGCCGTTTCATGCCCATCCCTATCAGCCATGTCCAAAAGGCACAGGAAATCGTGGACAGCAGATAGCGCACCCAGAGGGGTGTGTGTGTGTGTGTGTGTGTGTGTGTGTGTGTGTGTGTGTGTGTGTGTGTGTGTGTGTTTTGGTGGGGTTTCTGTCTGCGTGTGTGTTTGCTTTTGGTTTGGCTTTTTTTTTTTTTTCTTCGATAAACTCGCCCCATTTGGGAGTCGGGTGGAACACGGTGGGTGTCTCCTGGCCTGCCACCCTAACAAACCCCAAAGAGACTCATTTTGGGGTCTCGGCCAGCCAGGTCCCCTTTCTTGGAATTCTGGTTTCACAAATCCGTCTCGTGTCCATGGAATTCTCAGGTCCAGCCATCGACCCTAAGGACGGGGAGGGAAGGTTTTGTCCCGGGGACATCTTCCTTCCTTGCCCGCCTCCTCGGGGTTCCGGACGCTTCGGTATGCTGACGTGCCGTGCCCTCCTCAGCTCCACCCCGACCCCCATCCCAACCCCCCCACCCCCCACCCCCCCGTCTTTGGGAACTCTGTGAACAGGGGTGGTGTTTTTCACAGCCAAACACGCTCTCACCGTAAGACCCGGCCCTCGGAGGACTCCTTGCTATGAATGGACCCGAGGTGACGCGGGGAGTCGAACGGCTGAGGTCCACGCAGAAACCTGCATGCGGACCTTGACGGTGGCGGTTTTATTCCTCACTGCCAAGAACTCTCTCGGAGGTGACCGAGACATGTCTTTCAGGAGGTGAATGGACACGTACGTAGCCTGGGGACGAGCCGTAGGTAACATGCTTTCTCGGAAGAGAAAAACCATGGACGGGATGAACGGGTCAGCGGGGGGGTGGTGGATGGTGGATGAATAGGCGGAGGGCAGAGGACGTTTAAGGCAGGGAAACTCTCCAAAGGTAGGATCCTGATGGTATGAAAACAAACGTTTTGCATAGGGCACTACCTGAGATGGGGTGAATCGAAGGGACCTACCTCTATGGGCCACCACCCCCTCCTCCCCACCATGAAAGCGCCCCAAACAAGCCTGCTCTTTTTACCCCAGTTGAAGACCCTTGCTAAAGCCAGAAGGCAAAACATGACCATGAGAAATCTGACCAGCCGTCGCTTGGGACAAGAGCGAGGCCAATGAATCCAGTGAAAAGTTGACAGAGGGGCCTGGGTCCCTCGGCTCGACCCCTTCACTGAGAAGCCAAAGCCTTTTACGCAGGGATGAGCTTTTCCACACCTAGGTTTCTTTGGCCAGTGCGACGTTCATGAAACACGTTAAAGGAAAATGATCGATCGATGTGTTTGCCGTCTGCCTGAGCGCACGCGATACGAAATAGAAACCGGGGGAGGGGGTGTGTGCTGACGTTCGGGGTCTAATGGGAGAAACCTTGGAGGGTTTTTGCCCTTAGGGTGCCTTGGTCTGGGGTTGACTTGTGTGCGCTGAGAACGAGGGCCGTTATTGAAGGCCCTGTGCAGATTTTGGACACCATGATCCATGGAACCCTGAAGTTTTGGAACCTAGAAATCTTTTGGTCTGCATTTGAGTTGGAAATCTTCTCCTTGACAGAAAGAAGCACACAGAAGGAGGAGGAGGAGGAGGAGGAGGAGGAGGAGGAGGAGGAGGAGGAGGACGAGGAGGAGGAGGAGGAGGAGGAGGACGAGGACGAGGACGAGGACGAGGACGAGGACGAGGACGAGGACGAGGACGAGGTGGAGGAGGACGAGGAGGAGGACGAGGATGGGGACGAGGTGGAGGAGGACGAGGAGGACGAGGAGGACGAGGAGGACGAGGAGGACGAGGAAGGGAAATGGAACTGCATGATGAGCAGATCAGCTTTTCGATGTCAGCAAAGCACCCGCCGCCCAGTTCTCTGGGTGAACTGTCTTGATCTTGCACATCTCTACCGCCTCCGAAATGTGAACACAGCCTGCGATGGCCTGACTGAGACTAAGGCCAGTGGACTGGATGAGGTAGAACCTGAAACCAAAGGGAAGGAAAAAAAAAAAAAGAAAGAAAGAAAAAACAGAAAAACCAAAACGGAAACAAACAAACAAACAAAAAAAACCCCCAAAAAATAACAACGGGGGGAGGGGAGGGGGACGTGGTCTCTTTAAGAATACAAACCGGTGGAAGGGCTCCCTCAGCCAAACACTAATTTGCCGTCTCCTTCGGGACCAACACGAATCTTAAAAGTCTTTCCCCACAGATAATAAAAAGCCTTAGCCATCGGAGGAAATAAACGTCACCTATTCCAACGGTTCTTTATAGATAAGCAAGAGAGCGAATTTTCGATTGTACTACCTGCTTCGTGGCTGACTAAAAGTTTTTAAATGAAAGCTATGAAATCTCTGGTCATGTCGATCTCTAGGTAGGTAGGTAGGTAGGGAGGGAGGGAGGGAGGGAGGTACGTACGTACGTACGTACGTACGTACGCACGCATGAGACAGACCTACAGACATTTTGGAAAAGGACTGGGGAGTGGCCTAGGGCCAAACAGGCCTTGCCAGCTAAAGAACAGAGGCCCTGGGGGCCTGAGTCTCCGACACACACCCGCACACCCACCCACACCCACCCACCCACGCACACGCACACACACACACACACACACACACACACACACACACACACACACACACACACACGAGGCTCTCGGGAGTAAAAGATTAACTTTACCTCTGTTGACACCCACGACTATACCTAGTTGTCCCAAGACGAGGAGCTCCACTGTACATTTAACCCTTATCTGTTCCTGTGCTTTCTTGCAGAAAATTCTCATGTGCTTCTTTCCCCTCGTGGAAGCGCTTGCTATTCCCCATAGGTAGCCACCGTGCAACCAGCTGCTGCAGATCCGAGAATTTGGAGGATTTCTGGGAACGATCGGTGATCCCGAGACAAACTCTCCCTTCCGTGATCAGAGCAACTCGGGGAGGTGTCTCTCCCCCCCAACCCCCCCCGCCCCCCCCCCACCGCCTTCTCCCTTGTGTACCAGCTATCTCTTTTAATAAAATAATAATAATGATAATAATAATAATAAAATAAATTTTAAAAAAAGTTTTGCTTTGCTGACCTTAGAGTCTTGTGGAAGCGATCTTCGTTTCTATGGCACTGCTGTGCAAGAATCTGGGAAGGGCATGGTAACAGGTATGTCTGTAGCTACCTTCTAGAGCTGGCCTGTTCCTACGTACGGATCCGAGTGCCACAATTAACTTGGGAAAGAGCTCTCTCGAAGGGCTTAGGAGGAAGCACTCCCGAATTATTCAGGCTACTAGAGAGGGACCCAAAGGGTTTTGCAAGTTCACGTGATCTAGGATGAACCCTCCGGCTGAGAATAGCCAGGGTCAAGGTATGGGTTTTATGAAACTAGGCATGTCTTTGGGGTGATCGGCATTCGAGGTCATCCTTTTCTTCTATCTACGTCGACCCCGAATCCAATAAGTTCACAGGAGTGAACCAAGTTCGTCAGCAAGGAAAAGAACTTGGGGATGATGGCTGACACCGTCTAAAGTCTCAGGAAATGTTCACGGGTCATCTCGTCGTCATGGGATTTAGAACAAGTGATGTCGATAGCTCTAGGTGGAGGAACTCCTTAAGAAAGGTTATGTTTTTTGGTATGTCTACTTAAAAACAGTTTCTCCCAGACCTTTTGGGTCACTTTAGGAACTTTAGTGTTGGTGTAAGCGGAACGATGGGGAGGGAATTCGTGGAACGCCTAGATCGTTTCCAAAGATGACCTACGGAAACGTTCGTGGCTCAACAAGTCTCAGTGGACCTACGTCGGTCTCCTTATGACAGAAAGACTAAAGATGTTCCGATGTATGAGTCCACACCTCTAGCATCACTTTGGGGAAAAAACATTTTAAAGAAGTGATGCTGCGTGAAAATGTACGCTTCTAGGCGTGATGAAATGGAATCATCCATTTGCCGGTCCAGAAACACTGGTGTCACAGACCCCGTTCAC